>NC_072736.1:54802775-55085364 GCF_026930045.1 Uloborus diversus
ATTAAACCTACTTGATCAAACCTTTGTTGCATCATAACAATTTTTAAAAGATATGTTCAGTTTGAGCCCATTTCAAGGGAATGGTAAAAAAAAAAACATCCATAAAATGAATTTTTGAATTATGCTTTATAATGATTTTACAAAATTAATTTGCCGACGCTTTGATTCCTCCTGAAGATTTTTGGTGTCACACAAATTTCACTGCTTATAAGCTTAAAAAAGCAATTGAAAGATAAGATAAAATCTCACCTTCCACAATTCTTCTAATTTATTGATTTGAGGGGCTGTGACTTGCCGAGCTCTTAGTTGCTCCTGCTCCTGGGGAACTTTAACCAGCCATGCCAAAAAGCTACGATCACTTATTAAAGGTTTCCATTGATCTGGATCCCTAAAAAACATTTACTTTAAGTTTAAAAGTAAAAACTGATATTGAAAAAGTTTTCACAACTAAAATAAGATAATAATAATAATAATGACAAGAAAAGAATTAACTGAAAAGAAAAGAATTAAAATTTAACAGTTTTGGGACAAGAAAAAGCGTTTTCTAAGTAGAAATAAAATGGTTGCAGCTGTGAAAATCAATACCATAAAATCCAGAAAGTAACCTCCCTATCGATTATAGCCCCCCCCCCTTGTTGTGTAAAAAGTGAAATCTCTTAAAAATCCTGAATATACCCCCCCCCCCCCTCTCCCTTCACCTGAAAATTTTCCGATCATCTTCATTTGCAACTCCTTCCAAAAAAAAGAAGGATAACATTTTCTGCTTTATTTGGAAAGCATTAATAAAGGTTTAGTTTCCCCCTCCATGTGCAGTTTTGCTTTTCTAAAAAAAAAAAAAGAAAAAAAGAAAGAAAGAAAGAAAACACAATGATTTAAACAAAAAAGAAAAAAAATGGTTCTTTCCTTCCAAAATGTCTAGACTCCTTTTGATGCAAGGGCGCCTTTTTTTTTGTTCATATGTATTACAAAAGAAATTTATACAATTGTACTGCTTTTTATTCATTTTGGAAGGAGCATTTTTGTTCTGACTTGTGGAACTGAACGATCTTCAACACAGCGTCATTTGGAAAACGTTACGCCATTTTGGAAACGTGTTGCTTAAAAAGTAGCGCGAAACTTAAAAATAACCTTTTTAAAAGGAGAAATAACGAAATTGAACGAGTTTAGGATCATTTCGAAAAAAAATGGGGCCCTCATGCAATTTATTACTACTAAAAAATTATGACAGGTTTTTATTAATTAATTTCTCTCCCTTCATTAATATTAACTCTCATTTACTTATTTCTTTTCTGTACTCTAAAATTAATACTACTAAAAACAATTATTTTGGCTAATTTTTCAGAACAATCTCGATTATAACCCCCCCCCCCCCCCTTCTGAAATCAATAAGTTTTGTTTTGAAAATAGGGGGGTTACTTTTGGGATTTTACGGTAATTTTTTAATGTCTTACAAACTTTAAGAAAAAAAAGTTTTTACATCAACCTTAGAAATTAAAGCTGGTGGACATCAAATCTCAAATTGATATTCCCTTTTTTAATTTTGGTACCTAACAAACATGTGGTTCTCGCTATTTTATACTTCTTTTGCTTAAAATTTATAAACGTAAAAGAAATGAAGTTAGCAAACACTAGAAAAAAAGCATCATGTAATCAATACTTTCTTAAAAAAAAAAAAACCTTCATATCAATGCTTAAAATTCTTCCATTTGATTGTTTTTCCCCCCCTTAATCAAAAATAAAAAGTAACTTTTAATTTAAAAACATGTACAGTAGAACCTCATTTATTCGGATCTCCGGATCAAATTTGTAGATTACAAAAAAATATGTTCACCTTCACACAGATAACTTTAAACAATGATAGCTCAGAATGTAACTGTAAGTACGCCCAATATTACAAAGCCATTATTACAAATGACCAAAGAGAGAACAATTGCTTCAATAAAAATCATGACAAGAATATTAGGGCAGAAGGGACCGTATTTGCAGGATTGCTTGAAAACATATGACTTTTGGAAAGAAAATCAGAGCAAAAAAACATTTCCGTGGAGTTTTAGTTTTACAGAAGAGTGTTAAAGTTATTACCAATTCATATCTTTTAAACTGCTTTGAGCAGCACAAGGCTGTCTACAGAGGAGAACAACAACAGAATCGGCTTTTGCAGGTATAAATCCAAGCACAAAAACATTCCGACAGCCACAACTGTAACATTCCAAAACTGTTTCACCAAGAGGCCCATCTTTGTGCAAAGTTACTTCTTTATGTTTGGCTCTAACCAAGTGATTTATTATATGGCTAGAATTAAAACAAGTAAAAAATTAAAGATTATAAAAAACTAATATTCCTTATAAAATGTATTGTAACTATAATCAAATGCAAATTACCTTCCAGATGTGTTTCCTCTTCCATTACAGAACCACCTCTTACAAATATTACATTGAACGACACAACTTGGATCATGAATTCCACAATATCTAAAAGAAAAAAATAAAGAAAAAAAAAGTTTATAATATTACACCAAACTGAAGAAACATACGAAAAATATATTTTATAATATATATATGCAATATATTTTTTAATATAACAAGGGTGCTCCACTCTTGGTTGCTAACGATCAAAGCACTAATGACTGCTATGCAATCGTATTTTGTTCGTGGAGATTTAAATCATCTGCTAGAAAATTTGATTATAATATGTGTTACAATTGGGGGAAAAAAATTCTGGAAATGAAAATCCCGCTCCCCTCCCGAAATAATTAGAATTCAATTTACAAGCTCACTACTCTGATAACAATGTGAAAATCCTCTTCTCACTTGAAGAAAAATAAAACTTGATTAAATTAAAATATACGCAACAAAAATATTTAGAAAAAAAAAAAACTCTCCGAAAAGCGTACGGATCCTCGTACACATCTCTTAAAGGATTCAAACTAACTTCAGGGTTCATACTCTTTTCGGACAAAAGAATTCAATGACTTTTGTCATGACTTCATAAAAATTTTCAAATGCCACTACCTCATCGAAGCACTTGAAAAAACATCAATGTACACCGCAAAACCTATTAACTATTCTTATTTGAGACAGTGACAAGCAAAGGGATGTAGGTTGCAAAATTAAAAATTTGGAGATAACCAGTACACATAGTAGATTGGTAGGTAAACCTCTCCTCTGTCTTGAGGCAAGAGATGGTACTAGTAGCCCTGTTAGTTGTTGCTATACAGCATGATTTAGAAAAAAATTCAATGAAAGCCTACCTAGGATGTTATATTTAAATGCGTTCTACTCAAAACTTGAAAATATCCACTTACATCCCTTTGCTTCTCACTGCCTCATTTGTGCCTTCTTTATATAAATTTTAGTAAAGTAAAAATATAGTGAATGTAATATAAGGATGCTTAATGTCTAATATTTTTTTTTTAAAGGGCAGAATGAGACAAAAGCTGAAAGTCATTCCTAAACTTCAATAAATTTGCTTAAAAATTGCCTTTTAGTGTCAACACTGCAATCATCATCCATGCAACATGTCAGTACTTAGGTTCTTCAAAGTAAAGTCATTCTTCAGTAAATTCATGTTTCTAAAACATATTTATAAAAAATCATTCAGGAGTAATAAATCTTCTGATTCAAATGCATTCGTTTACTAATTAATATACACATTTCAAATGCATATAAATTAATAGGTTTAGGAATTTCAGAACAGTATTGGATTCTTGACATTGAATGTAGCAGTGGGCCATATGGATCAGTTTCGCAGGCGTAAGTTGGCACTACTGTTTTAGAGAGCATTAGAATTCTCCTATTTCTCTATTCTATTGCCTCATTAAAGATTTTTATTTTCTAAAACCTTCAAATTACTAAGATAAACTCTAGTTAACATAATGATAAAGTTTTTACGAGTTATTTAAACGAATTTGGATGCAATTTTTGGAGTGGGCATGGCTGTTAGGCATCAATGCCTGTTAGCAACAACAGTAAATAATCCTATCTCATTACCTCACAACAACAATAGTAAAAGAGTATGCTTTTCGTCACTTACAATGTATTATCAATCATTCTGCATGACTGGGAGGGGGGGGGGGGGAATGCTTATCAGCACGCATTCACGTTGGACGAATCGATCGAATGTTTGTTTCACTTTCGTTCACCTTGGCGGAACTCCGTAGTGGATGACGTCACATGGAAGTTTCTAGAAGGAAACTGATGGCATGTGTGATCAGTGATAGCAGTGTCTGTTCACATGACTCAGATATGCTAATGACCTTGTGATATTTAAACCACTCACGGTTTACGTTCATGCTCTTTGCTTATATCTCATGGTTGTAGGCGGTTGCTTCGTCAGCATTCGAACTTGCTTGTTCATGCCACACGCCTCTCTGGAATATCATGAGCTTGTAATAGTTTATTTCCTAATGGGTTTATAGTTTTACATCAAAGTTTTAGTCGACGATAGTCATGCAGTTTAGATTTCATCATTTTTATATTAGTCATCTCATACATGATAGCACCAGGCCGAGGACTGCTGATGGCCTTTGAAAAAAGTGAGAAAGGTGACAAATTTGAAAACAAAGGTGACTAAAAGGTGACAAAAAAGTAACTAAAAGGTGACCAAAAGCAATTTGTTAAGAACTCAAAAAACAGAAAAGGATTATCCTTTTTACTGACTTTTACCAATTGTAAAGTAAAGAGCAAGATGATACATTTACTGAACGTATAATTTATGTTATTCCATCACATTTTTAGTATTATTTTTTTCTCTTTTTTTAGCTTGTTGAAAAACTATCAGCATTCTTTCTTTTTTCTTAGTAAATACAAAGCATAAATATTAAATCGAAAGTCTTGAGAAAACCAATTTGAAAAATCACACTTTAACAAAATGATGTTGAAGTATGAAACTGAAAATATCATTTTATTATGCCTGAAAATGTTCATGATTTGTTCTTTCTTGTTTTTATTAGTATTTTGTAAGTAAGAATAACTTTCAATTAAAAAAAAAAATTAAAATGTTTACAAGATGCAGAAAGTTTTCCTTAGGGGGGGGGGATGTAGGGGCTTGAAGCTTATATGAGGGTTGAAAAATGTTGTTTTGGTATTATTTCCTTATATTTTAGGGTTTTTACTGCAAAATGATGTGATTTCTTTTTTTTTTTTAACTGTCTTCTGAATTATTTGTACTTCCTTTTCTTCAGCTTGGATACTTTTAACTCCATGGAGTATAGCTTGAGCTACTTTTGTTGCTGCTGCCAGTAGTTATCAATGGTTTTGTTTTTGGATGCTTCATCATCTTTTTCCAGCTGCAAAAGTTTCCATTCATCTTGAAACCTATCGAGTGGAACATTAAAAGGCATGATTTTGGCAACCTTAATCAAATCCTTACAGCTTCTAGATTTACTTCTCTCTTTTGGATCCAAAAATTTAAAACTTTTCAGTACCGTTTGATGCGCAACTTTTTTCTATTACATACTTGCATGCAGTCAGTCACATAATGCTTTTGAGCAGTTCTTAAAAACATAACCTTCTCATTTTCTTTCAGTTTTGACAGTTCATCTGTCACCTCCCCTCTAGCAACGAGATCTTTAAGAGGTAGTCTGTTACCAACTGCAAACAGTTCATCCGTGTCTACGTTTGAAAAATCAACTTTGTTTATAACACAGGCTTTTATAACCCGAGCCATAAAAGTCTGAACAATGGTCTCTATTTCTTGGTACAATTTATGTATCATACACACTTGGCATTGAAAGGGTTTCGTGAACTGCATGAAAAAATCAGCAGATGAAAAGATAAAATGCAGCTCAGCTTTTATAGAAGGTCTTCTTAAAACATTTGCAACAGCTTTATATGACCTGCATTGCATAGCTGAATTCTTTTTTAAAGGCACATGTTTAAAAAAATAATACTCAAGAGCATCCCACTGTTCCAGTAGTCTGCTTGCTGCATGTTCAAGGGTAAGCCAACGGGTAGTTGTATGTTTCTGGAACTTATGATGAGGTGTATTCAGTTCAGCTCTTGCACTTCTTCAAAGTCCTCCCAACGGGAAGGTCAACCATCAAAATAGCTATAAGTACTAAGAAGAAGTTCTGATGCTTCTTCACCTAAATACTGCAATGCTTTGACATACGCATTATTCATTGTATGAACAGTGCAAATACCAATATTTATTAGGCTTTTTTCTCGTGTCTCAAGGATAATTGTGTCAAACAACCTAAAAACCTTTTTATTAACATAAGGAACATCTGAGGCAAGCATGAGACATTTATTCATAGATAAATTACTCTCGGTAAGTGCTTCACATAGCTTCTCAATCAAAATTTCCCCCCTGCCTTGTCCAAGAAGAAAGTTTTGAGATGCCTTGTTGTGATGCAACATTGGCTTTCAGACCAATATTTTATTTTTACTTGCAGTTCCTTTTCGTCTCTGATATTGGTAGTTTCATCAAAGCTCAAAGTAAAATAGGATACACATGCGCTTCTTTTAACATACATTCCCGAAAATAAGGAGCAAGTCCATCTGTAATTAAATATCGCATTTTCTAAGGTGAAAGTGAGAAATGCTCAGGAAAGTTATTAGGAAACATCTTTTTAAAAACATCAGGAATATCTTGAGCTGAATCCATTGAATAGTTGTTGCACACTGATTTCATCATCCAAATTAGTTTAGCAATAGTGGAAGTATCTTTCATACTATACATGCGAAAGCTGTAGCTCAATCGGGATTCATTTGTTAGATGCGCTGGTTGGCTATTTTTTATTTCTTTTCTTTTTTTTTTGAACATAAATTTATTTCTTATTGAACCCAAACTAACCATTTCTGTGCAAACACAAAGTGAAACTATAAACGCAAATCAAAACTTTTCACTATTCTGCGCTCAAAGAAGACATTGAAGTACACTTCCTTAAGCACGCTGCCATCACCCCTTTTTCAAATCGAACCGCTCGTGGTAGCGGCTTTCGAGGTCAGTAAAAGTAAAACAAGCAAGTAACATGCCTGGCTAGAGATGAGGGTGAGATTCAGAAACTCCAGATGATGTCGCTTGATAAACACAGAAGACAACTTGCATAAGATGATCACTCACTCAAAAAAGTATGCAAAAACCGATTGCGCAACAGAACTTTAGTCGAACAATGCTCTATGGCCAGAAACACAATAGGAAACATAATGCTGTTTAGACGAGACTTGCGGAAAACGCGTCTGACGGTTGAAGGGGGATTGAAAGACAGGTTCTGCTCATAGAGTGCAATTGCAAGCGATAAAAAAAAATTCTTGGTTTCCCGATAGCATAGCTATTTTTCTTAAACAACAACAAGGTGGGGGGGGAGGGCACATTTAATGCTACTTTTTTAACTAATTTCACTGTTACAGCTATCATTCAGATATTTTTCAAGGATTTAATTGTTTAAAAAAAAATCCTAAGACACATTTGAAGAAGAAAGATGAGAAAGGTGACAAAAGTTGCAAAAGGTGACTAAAAGTAACCAAATTTTCAAAAGGTGATTAAAGGTGAGAAAGGTGACTGACTCCTCGGCCTGTAGCACCTAGCATGTGATGTGCCATAGATTGTAGCTAAATGTGAGATGGAATTAACTGTTACGTTTTTAGTACATTTTATCACTTACAGATTGTTGATTTTAGATTTATATCTTGTTGTTTAATAAACATCGTTTAAGTTTGAAATAGTACATTAGTCTTCTTCTAGGATTCACTCTGCAAATATTGAGGGCATATTATTAGATTAGAAAGTCTCCTCAACAATGGCAAAATCAAGAATGTGCAAGTTTGCTACTACTAAGCTTGAAGTTGATTACGAGAAAATTTAATCTATTATGATTACGAGCCTGAAAAATAGGAGATTACAATTATGATACTCACCAAAACATAATTACGACTACAACGATGATTAGATTATATAAAAAAATTAATTGTTTACAATTATGGTATGCCCATTACGATTTTTATTACAAACTTGTAGGGAAAAAAATACACACACCACTTCCACACAGATATATACAGTCAAACTTGGATAATTCGAATTATGTAATTTTTTAAAAAATTTTATGAAGGGAAGGAAATGGTAAATTATACTTCAGAAATTACGAAAACAAATATTTATTAATTTTAAATCAAATACCACAGCTGTTTAAAATATTGAAGTATTTCTGATTTCTTTAAAGAGCTTATTTGATTTTTTTAAACAAAATCTTCCAGAATATTTACAGCTCAAAACACACCTTCACTCACGTTGGGTTGTCCCTCCACGTAACGACCATATTCCACTAGATGGAAAATTGCCTCATTTGCAGTTGGAATCGGCCGCAGCTCTTCTATCTCCTCTTCATCGTCCTCTTTTGAGTTGCTCTGTTTGTTAACTTTGGATACAATAACCGTATCACTTAGTTCTCCACAAATGCTTACGTTTTCATCCACGTTGACAAAATCATTAAATGGCATGCGGTCTGTCCATGCAATTGGGAGAGGTAAACTTTCTTCATCGAAAATTTCACTAACGGCGCTGCTTTTGACGAATCCTGCCTTCTGGAAACAGTTCGCTATCGTTTTTTGGTTCACTGAAGACCACGCATTTAAGCATTCTTGATGCATCGAGAAGGGTGACTGGAAGCTTTATAGAAGAATCAGTAACAGGGGTCGATCCAGGTTTTATTTTTTGGGTCCCCATTTTGTGAAAAAGCAAAATATTTTTGTGAATTTTCTTTTTTTTTTTTTTTTTTTTTTGTGAAAAAGCAAAATATTTTTGTGAATTTTCTTTATTTTTGTAAAAAAGACCTTCTCATGATTTTTTTCTTGGAAAAGATTATATAAAAGCATTTTTAGCTGTTGTATCGTTATAGAAAACCCCTAGGCAGGTTTCAGGGGTGATTGCAAGTTCTTGAAGAATACCTGAAAGCTGTCAAGAGAAAATGCGTTGGGGGAGGGGGAGGTAAGACCCTTAACATTTTATTCGTAATTTGACACATACAATTACATTTATTGTTTTTTACAAATATACATATGCAAGGCACACTTTCTTAAGGTGAAATCTCACAACAGATTTCCTGTTTGCCCCTCTCAAATACTTTTAGAGCAATGAAAATTGCACATGCTACTGAACTCCTAATAAATACAATATGAACAGACTCAAAGATATCACTTATTTCTTAACACAGAAGTGAAATACTTATTAAAGATACCATGTATGTGTTTGAAAAACTTAAAAGTAATTAAAACCCAAAATTATACTGCACCAGCATTCAGCGTTTAATTTTTTGACATTTGACGTTCTTACAGAGTAGGTATTTCGTTTTGAACTTTACAATTTAATGATGTTAATAAATATATATATAAAGAAATTTTATTTGTTTGCCTCTTAATTAACAAGGCACAGTAAACATCAAAAAATGCAAAAAATTCGTTTACCATAGTGGATGCAAGGAAAGCAAGATCTTCAAAAGGAATAAAAATATAAAAACAGCATATAAAAGAATTTTATTTTAAGTAAAGTTATTTTAGAATTGGATTTTGAAACTCAACACAAATTAATACTAAATATATATTACATAATCAAAGAAAAATTTAAGAATTTCCTTAAAATAAAGGAATTTCGGTATTTTCAAAGATAAAAATCTTATAAAATGCCGGAACACGTTCACCCCAAGGGCAGAAAATGATATAATACATGAAATAAAACGCTTTAAATTCTTACTTTAATCCAAAGACCTTCTTGAAAAGTGATGAATTCCACAAATATTAATAAAGAAAACACTTCATACATTGTTCTAAAAATTATGTAATTTTGCTAATGCAATAATAATTTTACTTGAGATATCTACTAATCTCAGATAGAAAACAATGTATATTCAATATATATTTACATATATGTAAAACACGATATAAGCAGCTATAAAACTAAAGGGGAAATAGTTAATGAGTTTCTTCGAGTCAAGTAAAAACTTCAAAGTAATAAGCGACGATTTCCACTTTTTTTAAAGATATCTACAATTTCTTCACAGTCTATCTGAGACAAACTTTTAGGCCCATTTAAAATTATTCGTAACTGTTCATCTAGACTTTCCTGTTTCAGAGATGCTCTCATTTCTGTACATACAAGATTCATTCGAGAGAATAATCTTTCCACAGATGCCGTTGATGTTGGGATTATGGTGGCCATTGTTAAAAGTTCCATGAAATTAGGAAATAGGACCCAATTTTGACAATCTTTCTCTAAAAACATTTGAAAGTCTTTGGGACTGATTTTTCCTCCTAAAATTTTCTTTGCATCGTCTTTTTTATTTTCTTGTAAAAGCTTATGGGCCATTTTGGTTTTTTCAATGTCAAAACTCATTTTGGCAAACATCATCTGTTTTTTAAAATCCTTTCTCATTTTGAATAGCCATCTTATCTATCAATGGTTTTGAAACTGAAACCGAACCTTGAAAAGTAACTTTTCTTTCTTCCCCATAATATGACAGTAATATAGATAAATATGAATCAAAATTAATCTCATCAATGGGTATTGCATTTAAATTTACACTGTTGAAAATATCAAAACCTTTCAAACTGGAACAAGTAGAAGATAACCCAAAAGCCAAATTTATTTCTTGTTTGAAATCCTTTAAAAATTCCTTTACAAAATGTTCATTAAACTCACTAACAGCAGTTTCCTTGGGTTTTGATTTTCCTCGCATTTTCAAGCTCAGAGAGGTACAGTCTGTTGCAATATTCAACAATGTTTGGCTCTTTCCAAAATACTTTCCCTGCTCTAGATTACCACAATATTCTTCCACTTCTTCAATTAATTGGTTTACTTTAAAGACGTACCGAGTACTCGGTAACTACTCGGTACTCGGCCTACTCGGCCAATTTGCCGAGTACTCGGTACTCGGTCAAATTCTAATCAGATACTCGGCCAATACCGAGTAGTTGCAAAAAATCGAATATTGTCCAAGACAGATACTAAAATTTATAAAGAAAGAGTAAGCATTACATTCTGCAATCATTTACAATTAAAATTTATAAGTCAAATTTAAATTTTGAGAATATTGAAGTTTGTAATGCTTCAATGGAATAAATCTTTATTTTAATGTCTCCAAAGTTAATAAAACTTATTAATTAAAAATTATGCAAAAAAAGTAAGTATAGAAAATATGGGATTTTTATATTAAAAATGGATTTTTGCTTCAACCAAAAATTAGTTATAAAAAATATAAAAATATCTTTGCTTAAAAAATAAAAGGAAATAAAACAACGTTAAAGATACAGTGCAGAAATACTGCAGACACATGTTTTGGCGTTACAAGGAATTATTTTTTCAATGCACAAAATGGGAGCTCGTGGATTTAAAGACAAAACTCGGATTTTTTTGTCAAATGTCTTTACATTCTTTAGCTCACATGTTATGCACTGAAAAGACGTTCCTTGTAATGGGGGGGGGGGGCAGAAACACGTGTCTGCAGTGTTCCTGCACATTTGTTTTATCTGCTTTTAAAAATCATTTATATTTGGCTGACTAGAACTATAATTGATTGGTATACAGTGAAAACCCTCCTAACGTACACCCCTCAAAGGCAGCCACCCTTCTTATGCGGACAATTTTTAATTCCCCAGTTCCAATGCAAATAACATTCTTAAACCAGTCCTGCAAACATCTCTCTATTGCGGACAAAAAAAATTGTCCTGTTAGTGTCCGCATTAGAGGGATTTTACTGTAATTTATTTTAATTCCAACTTGATTAATCATACCTTTTATTTATTTATTTTTTATTTTAAAAATAATTTTTTTGTAAAATTAGTTTTAAAAACTATTATATGGACAAGGAGGTCTATACTACTATTACAATAAGTTCAAAATTCATCACATGTGTGTCAGTGGTTCTTCTTAAAACATAATTGGTACTTGGTAACTCGGCCGAGTAGTGAAAGGCCGAGTACTCGGTAACTCGGTACTCGGCCGAGTAGTGAAAGGCCGAGTACTCGGTAACTCGGTACTCGGCCGAGTAGTGAAAGGCCGAGTACTCGGTACTCGGCCAAAGTGCTACTCGGTACGTCTCTAGTTTACTTTTATATGAAGTACACTGAAAGAAATGTCTGGAGATTGTAACCATAAATTTAAAACATCTACTTTTCCCAAAAAATCGGCTAAGAACAAAATGGTCAGAAGAATTTCGGAATCCAAGAGTTGTTCCCTCAAATCCTTGAGTTCAGGCTCCCTCGTTTCTACGAAGAGAGTATCTAACACATCTATTAGTTGCTCATAGCGTACCACTACTCTTTGGCATGCATGGCCATGAGACAACCAACGAGTAGTTGATACTTTTAAGATTTTGAGTACTTCTACTTTATAAACGTCTCGTTGAATTTCTTTGAAAACTTCAAATTTCTTTGGGCTATAGTGAAATAGTTTCCAAAGAGCAATTAGCAAAGCATCTATTGATTTCAGCTGACTGTATTTCTTTAATAAATGAACAAAAACAAGAGCTAATTTATGGTTTCTGCAGTTTACATATATGCAATGGGGGTAAATCTGCCTAATTCTGCGTTGAACCCCTGCTCGTTCTCCACTCATCACCTTTGCCCCATCTAGAGTGATAAAGATGCAATTAGACAATTTTATATTTTTGGCAACGGTTATTCTTTCTAACTCACTTGTTATGGCTTCAGCTGTACAGCTTCTTAAATTTATCAGACCAAAATATTTTTCTTTAACTGAATCATCACTAGGCAGTCTGTATCTTACTATTAATCCCAATTGTTCCCTTTGGGATTCGTCTGTGCATTCATCCGCCATTAAAGCAAAGAAATCTGCACTTGACAGTTCTGTTAGTAGCTTTTGCTCTAAATAAACAGAAATAGAGTTCAAAAGGTTTTGAACTGAAATGTGGGATAAATAGGTGGCATTCTTATCACAAGTTAGCAAATGTTTTTTTATTTCATCGTCATCTAAGTTTTCCCCCAAAAATCTAACTAGAGATTCCAAATTTTTAGAAATGGCCCATTGCTTCTTGATCATAAAGTACAAAATTTGAATAAACTTAACAATCAATTTTCTGTTAAATTTTTTTTTTTTTTTGCTTCATTTCCAATCTATACACTTTCAAAAATTTTTTTGAGAATTCTTTCTTTTGCACTAGATTTTTGTATATTGACAGCCTCTCTGTGATTTTTGCTGCACTCTTGTTTTTTTAACACTCTAGTTGGGTGACGGCTTTTCTTGATATCAACACCAATATTTACCCAAGGTTTGTTCGAGTTACTAACATTCATGAAAGATGAACATGTTTTGCACAAAAAACCCTTACCTGAATAACTATAGTAAAGCCAGCTATACACCTTTTCATAATTTGCAATGTACTTTTCATTTATTGCATGCTTCTTATTTCCATTTGTACTCTCAAATACAATGCTTGAATCATTATTTGATGGCTCAATCTCAATATCATCATCAGTTGAAGTTGCTCCAGATTCACTTCCAGTATTTTCTGCCTCAAAAATCGTTATACTTTCGCGAACTGCCTCACTGTCATTTGATGTACTATCTTTTACCGCATTTCCAGAGTCCTCCAAAACGGGAACATTTGCGTTACTTTCTTTTACCGCATTTTCCGATTCCTCCGAAACGGGAACATTTGCGATAATGTTACTGCATGATGAAGTGGTGGTAGCGATTTTATCGGGGTTGTTACTTGCTGACTTGAAGAAATTCCCAATATTTTGGGACTTAACGTTCAAAGAGCGAAATTTTTTGACATAATACGCAGAATTTCGGGAGGTACCTCCCGTTGCAGGACCTCCTCGTTTCATATTTTAATTTCTTGCAGAATAATTTTCAACGAGCAAGCGATCTCTCCAAACTGAGATTATTGCGGGTGCTACCTCCAGCGCTCCATTATCCGCTAAAAACGTAATGAAATATTTTGCAAAACACAAATTATAATCGAATAGAATAACAATTTATTCTTTGATGCGCCTAAAAAATGTCCTCTTAAACACGCGAAAGCGCGAACAAGCTAACTACGAAAAATATCGTCTGCTCCTGGATCGCAGACGATCTGTTACAAAGGAAAAATTAATATCGAGAAAGAAAACGAACTGGAATAATATACAATTGCCACATTTTTTAAATTTATCGTCTGCAGTTTCTTTTTAATTTATCGTCTGCAGATTACGCGATTCCCGCAACGTTTTATAAAATCCCACTCAATAAAACTTCCTTTGCGCGCTGTTCCCGTTGCTCACCATTAGCGGACATACATTAAAAAACTGCGAAATTGCTCATCTCAAAGTTTCAAATTTATTTTAAAAAGACAGCAAGAATAAATAGAATGACTGACGATATTTTTTAGCTGTCATTGTATTATATCAATAAAAGAAGGAATCTAGGAATTAAACTACAAAATAATAAAAAATAAAATAAATAAATAATAACACCGTTATTCTTTTGATTTACTGTATGCTGTACGCTCAAACTAGCGTGACTTTTCAAGTTATCTTTTGCTTCTACACCTAAAGTCTACAAGAAAAATAGCAGGAAAGAAAAAATGAACGTAATGCATTTTAAACCAGCAATTCTCCGTAGGCACCGGTCTGCGAGAAAATTTGACCGGTCCTCGAAGAACTATACCTGTTTCCAGTAAAATAAAATTTCCTTATTTTATTTTTATTCCTAATTTTATACGATTTTTTATGCATTAATATATCCACTACTTTGCATACGTTTTGTGGTTTCTCTCCAAGATTTATTCGCTTATGAAAATTTACACAAATTAGCTGCTTATTTTCACATTCAAAGTGTGTAAGTTATTAAAAACTATCTTACAATTAACTTTTGTAAGTTTATTTTAAGTAGAAGGTTTTTCTTTCTAGCATTTGTTAAAAAAAAAGGTACAAAACAGACTAGTTTATTTTAGTGAAAAAAAAAGTAAAAATTTCTACCGGTCCGTGAAATTTTTTGACGAAGTTTTACCGGTCCGAGTGTCAAAAAAAATCGAGAAACGCTGCTTTAAACTAAAGAATATGAGAAAAAGGGGTACCCCTGGCCTAATCACACCTTTTTTTTTAAATGCAATTCTGTCAAGTCAGCTTTCGAGAACGGACAGTATCAACTAGACTACAGGGAATTTCGCCAATCGGTTGTTCGGCGTTTCCGGCGTAGTTACTTATACTCTGACAGGATTTAATTAATTGCTATACAATACGATTTGCATCAGCATGCGCCAGTATTCAATTCGAATTTCTGTGCAATTCATTAAAAAAAAAGGAAAATATAAGATTTTCAAGTGTTCTTTTTAACCTTCGTCCGGGAATAATTTTCAGAAATTTTGTTCGTCCGTTCCGTAAGATAATCCCCCGACATGAACCTTAAACTTTTTCAAAATAAACGGAAGGAAATAGGAACAAATTGAAAAAAATAGGAGAACATTTAAAAAGTTTAAAAAAAAAAAAGAAAGAAAGAAAAAAAAATAGAAGATCTGCAACTGGCAAGGTTTCAATTTGCAGCTAATTTTGAGAATTAAATATGCATAATTTGACAAAATAATATGAATAAATGAAGGATGCGTGCAACTAAGACATAATTGAAAGCTACAATGATTCAAAGGATTATTTAATTCAGAAGTATTTGGTCATTGAAGCAAATCAAACCAACAGAATATAGGCGATAAATTTGCCGTGGAGTGAAATGAGTCAGTCTTGATTTCGCACTCGTGGAACAGCAGAAAATCATCAAATCAATTCTTTATCACGTGCTCATTATTTTTCTTGGATTTTGCCTAGCCACCAATCACAAGCGTCCATCTGACTCTCCTAAGCAAAAACACCTCACGCAGCAGGCAAAAAGATAAGATGGGGGAAGGTGGAAGAGGGGTAGGCTTCCGCGTAGATGCGTACACATTTGCGGTTAAAAAATATTGTGAAAAGGCTGGCTTTTTGCAAATTTTTGTGAATGAGGCCGCTTTTGCGATGCGGAATTTTGTGAATGGGGCCGCTTTTGCGATGCGGAATTTTGTGAATGGGGCCGCTTTTGCGATGCGGAATTTTGTGAATGGGGCCGCTTTTGCCATGCGGAATTTTGTGAAGGGGCCGCAAAGCGGCCCCAATTTGGCGCTGGATCGACCCCTGAGTAAGGAGGTGTTGCACGACTAGACTTCAATAAAAATGCTTCAAATTTTTAATGATGCCTTGATCCATTGGTTGCACCACTGAAGTCATGTTTGGCAGAAAACTTCACTATGACATTTTCCATGGATGGTATCGATTTGTGAGCCTGGCAGTTATCAATAAATAGAATAATTTTTCTGTTTTTTCTTTGAAACGTTTGATTTAGATCAAGCAGCCATTCTTCAAAAATATTTCTCGTCATCCATGCTTTTAAGTTAGAACGGTATTTTACAGGTTTTGTTTTTGTTTTTAAAGCACCTTGGATTTTTTGATTTACCAATCATTAGTAATAGTAATTTTTCAGTGCCGTCCATATTTGCTCCTACAAGTAGGGTTATTCAGTCCTTACTATGTTTTCCTCCACTACATTTATCACCTTTAAAAGAAAGTTTTTGCAGGGGTACACTTATAAAAAAGTCCGGTCTCGTCGACATTGAAAATGTCTCTTTCCTGTGTGTGCTGAATGATTTCAACAACTTCTTCTTTCCAGATTTGCTGCATCTTGGTCCACATTTGCGCTTTCTCTACACACGGACTTGAAAGAAATGCCATTCCTTTCCTTGAACTCGTCCAACCATCCGGTACTTGTTTTGAAACTGTCGTTTCCTAAGCTGACAGCAAATTCTTCCGCTTTTTCTCAAACAAGAGTTCCACTGAGGGGAATGTTTTTGTCCCGCCCTTGCTTGAACCATCTCAAAACACGCTCGTCCACATCTGGGTTATTTGGTTCTCGAGCTCGTTTACGATTTGGATTTCAAAATTTTTTCCTTGTTTTTTAAAAAGGTGGAAAGAGTGTTCAGAGCTATTCCATCCTCTTTTGCGATAATGCATTTCTTTTTCACTCCTTTTTCTACCTCTAGTATGACAGCAATTTTTTGATCATAAGATAGTTTTATAAGGAACACGGGGCTTACTCAAAGCGCTCAGAAAGTTCAGATGAAGCTCTGAGTGAAACAGATCATGAGACTGAAATTTCAACTCCAGAAAAGTCTAAAGCTATTGAAATTTAAATGAAAGTCTTGAAGTAATTGATGAAACTCCCATAAAAAAATTCGTCTTAGTGAAAAGAAGTACCCCCAGACAAAATTAACTAAGATCACTGAAGTTTTAGGAACTCCACTACTTGGTTTAAGCTCAAAAAAATCAGATGATCTCATAAAGTTCGATTAATGATAGTGAAATAATTAGCCGACTTAAAGAGAAATTCTCCAGTACAACTGACAAAAGCTTAAAACTGCAAATTTTAACAACACTTCCAGAAAGTTGAACCTTTAAGCAGATAGAAAGCGAATTTAAAGTGACAAATTTCATTGCTAGAAAAGCTAAAAAACTCATGAAGGACAAAGGAATAATGTCTGCTCCTGATCTAAAACCCGGAAAGGCATTAAGCCCAGAGACAGCGAATCTAGTGAAACAATTTTATGAGTGTGATGAAATCAGTCGTTAGATGCCTGGTAAGAAAGACTTTGTTTCTATTAAAGTGGATGAAAGAGCAATTCATCTCCAAAAGTTTTTAATTTTAAATACCTTAAGAGAATCTTATGTGCCATTCAAAGAACATTATCCTCATAAAAAAATATGCTTCTCCAAATTGCGTGAACTTCGTCCAAAAAATTTTGTTCTTGCTGGATCAGCTGGAACACATTCAGTTTGTGTATACGCTATTCACCAGAATGCAAAATTGATGATGGCTCAGTGTAAGTTACCAGAATTGATTAACAGGGACAAACCAATCAAAACTTATACTTAGTTTAATGATTTGCAAAATTCCTACAGACAAGTGTTATTTCCATCAATGTAACAACTGTCCAGATACTAATAATTTGAAATATCTTTTTGAAGATACGTTTGAGCAAAACAGCATTGATACTGTAACATACAAGCAGTGGATGCAAATTGATAATAGGACTGCAGGTTGAAGCAATAACAAAACAAACTGATGATTTCTTAAATTGTTTGTTTGATAGCTTACCCAAACTGCTGAAACATTCTTTTATTGCTAGCAAACAATCTGCTTATCTTAGATATATGAAAAAAAATCTGGTTGAAAATCAATGTATTGTATTATGTGATTTTGCCGAGAACTACTCTTTCATTCTGCAAGATGCTGCACAAGGATTCCACTGGAACAATGCACAAGCAACGATACATCCTTTTGTTGTATACTACATGGAAAATGCCATGTTACAGCACCTGAATTTAGCTATTATCTCTGATTGCATGTCCCATGATATAGTTGCTGTGCATTTGTTCCAGAGGCTTATGATAGCATACTTAAAGCAAAAATTGCTGCAAAGAGTAGACAAAATTCATTATTTCTCAGATGGAGCTACATCCCAGTACAAAAAGAAACCTAATTTTGTAAACTTCTGTCACCATACTGCAGATTTTTTTATTGAAGCAGAATGGAATTTTTTTGCATCATACCATGGGAAAAATGCTTGTGATGGTATAGGCGGCACAAATAAGCGATTATCTGCACAAGCAGGTCTTCGTATGGTCTATAATGAACAGATTATGACCCCCCTCAACTGTATGAATGGTCTAAAGACAATATTAAAAATATCGATTTCATATATTCAACAGAAAAAGATCATGAAAAAGAATTAGCATTTCTGAAAACAAGGTTTAAAGAAGCCATAACAGTGAAAGGAACTCAACAGTTCCACAATTACAGACCAATAAACAAAAGCACAGTTTTCATTGAATATTACTCTTTTTCACACCACACAAAAGAGATAGTAAGCAAACATGATGATGCTGATGATTTGGACTTAAATGATATAGTTGGTTTTGTAACATGTGCATAGCTGCCAACCTCAAGATAAAAAAAATAGGAGCACTTAAGGGAAAAAATAGGAGCAATGAGGGTTAAAATAGGAGCACCAAATCGTGACCTGTGCTAAACCTTCCTTCTGTACCGTAAGCTTCTATAAGTTATAAGCACCCTTACAATGCATTTCTGAATTTTCGTGTTAGATTTTCAACAAAACTACAACCAAGTATAAGATAAAAATATTTTACATTAAAAAAGCATCATTACGTACGTACATATTGAAAATTAAAAAAAAAAAAACATGATTACTGTTTGATTTAATAAAACTGCAACCCTTTTTAAAAATATTCCTTTATACATATCTTACATGTATTGAAAATGCATTGCATAAAAACATATTGAAGATTTAAAAAAAAAAAAACACGATTACTTCTCATACTTGGAAGTAAAGCAACTTCATAGTAAAGGTCAAGACTCGGAAATCTTCTAAGTGGCCAGTGGCCACTAGACTCCAAAAACTTAGTGGCCACCACTGTCACCAAGTTTTGAAACACAAACTGGAGGGGAGATGGGGCAGTTTTTACAACTTTCATGAAAAAAAATAGATGAATAGGACTTCACACATTTTAAAATAGAGTCATTCAATACTTTTTTTGTGCATGGAAAATTCAAGTTAAAATAGATTTCTGATTTATCAAAAAATAAATAAATAAATAAATGAGAAGTCAGCAGGAACCTTCATTTTAGATGAAATGGTTTCAGGTTATATAACAAAGCCTCCGAGGCAATAAGGATCAAATACAGATAAAATTTCTCTTTCAAAAAAATAATTAAAAAAAAACCCATAACTTTTTGCCTTTTGTTATTTTTAATAGTTTGCATTGAGACAAACAACCAATTCTGTTTTCGGAAACTTAGGCTATTAATAGTCTTGTCTACTTCCATGTTGCAAATGAACAAACATGGCAACAATGCAAAAAATTTAAGATGATAGATTTTTGAATTTGTTGCATTAAAAGTAATTATAAATAATTAATAATCCTTAAAAAAACTAAAATTTAGATGAAATAGAGTTTTTAGCACATTAGCATCCAAACCAATCAGGATAACATAATATTCTGAAGAAATTTTTTTTTCATTTTTCAAGAAAAATATTAAGAATTTTCCGGGGGGGGGGGGGAAAGCCCATTTCGCATTATTTGCAATAGTTTGCATTGCAATAAACATCTAATTCCGATTTTGAAAACTTGGATACTTTAAGAGTTTTGTGTACTTAAATCTCGCAAATGACCAAATATGGCGACTAAGTCAAAAATTCAGATACAAAATTTTGAATTTGTTGCATGAAAATAATTTGAAAATAAAAAATCCCCATGAAACTACAATTTAATTGAGATTCTTTAGCACATTCATGTCCAAAGCAATAGGGATAAGATGAAATTTTAAATAGTATACTTTTCATTTCTCAATAAAATTATTTATAATAACCAAAAAAAAAAAACATTTTGCAGCACATTTTGCTGATTTTCATTAGTTTGCAGTTAAAAGAAACCCCCAATTCTGCTTTGTCTTTGAAAACGAAAGCACTTAAGCATCGTCTACTTCCATCTTCTGAATGACCAAAGATGGCGGCTACGTTTTGCACGTAGCTGAAATGCTCAATGAAAAAACGATGTTCTCCGATCGATTAGCGCTCCCACTCAGTGTTTATCTTAACACTAATGCTTCCAGGGCATAAAATTGCCTCCTCTTTTGTTGAGTTTGTGCACAATCCCTGCCTTCGAGGATTGGGAAATTTCTTCTTTTTCCTCAGAAATCGAAAAGTGTACAAGCAAAGTCAAAAAACGGAGTTTTTTGGAATAAATCGGATTTTTGGAGTACGCAATAAAAATCGGAGAAACTCCGGGAAAAACGGAGCACTTGGCAGCTATGCATGTGTATATAATAATGAATGGTGGCTAGGTTGTGTTTTAGGAATTGAAAATGAGGAGTTTAAAGTAAGTTTTTTTACAACCTCATGTACCTTCTCCATCCTTTAAGTACCCTCATATTCCTGATGTATTGGTTGTAAATAAAACGGAAATACTAACCAAAGTTGACCCTACAACACAAATGCTATAACTGCTGATCCCATCATACCCCCACTCTGAAATTTTTAGGATGTATTTATTAAAAATATTTAAAAACATATATTTTTTTTTCAAAATTTTTAAAAATCACTAACTTTAAAAAAAATTTAAATTTTAAATTTTAAAAAAAATTAAAAATTCAAGAGAAATATGCAAGTTGCAAGTCAAATTATAGCTCATGCAATTCTCTTTAAAATGAGCTGTTAACCAACTGTATTGTCCCCATAGAACTAAAATTGTAGCATTTTTAAGCACAACAGATGAGTAAACAAACTTGAGTTTTTACACATTTAAAAAATTAATAACTCATTAACCAAAAAAGATAGATTTTTTTTAAAAGTAGATCTGAATTTAGAATGTCAAACAGTATAATCCCTGAAATTTTCATGAAAATCTGAGATGGTAAAGTTGAAAATAATTTTTTTTTTTTTTTTTTGGTTGATTTGACATGGAATGACTTGTATTAAAATATTTAGAGGTCCCCCAAGAATGTCGAATTTTTCCGAAAACTGTTTCGATGCTCCATTAAGTTTACTGGCTTTTTGTTTAAATCCTTGACCCTCCTTGATGTTTTTGCCTTATTGGCAGTCCGGATTTTTTCAAAATGGTAACATTTGATCCATATAGTAGAATACACATACCGTCTTTCATAGGCGGATTTATAGGAGGGTGGAGGGGGGCAATGTCCCCCCCCCAGTTTTGGGAGGACTTTATATAGTAACAACACATCTGCCAAAAGTTTTAAAAAATTTTTTTTTCTTTTTCTTTTTTGAATAGTTCAGAAGGGCATGGATAGATTTATGGGGAGGGAGGGCATATGGGGCAATGCCCCCTCCCCCAGTTTTGGGAGGACTTTATATAGTAACAACACATCTTCCAAAATTTTAAAACAAAAAAATCATGACTTTTTCTTTTTTGAACAGTTTAATGAAAATGACAAGAAAAGCGAATGTCCTTTTCTGATGGAAGAAAAGAAAAGGAAAAAAACGAACATTAAATACAAATAGTACATCTGTCACTGAGGTGCTGAAAATGTGTCTAAATTCACTATTTTGGACTGAAAACCATTTGGGCAAGTATATGAATGAAAATACAGGCTAAACGAGCTATACATTAAGCTGCAACACTTAAAATAATTGACGATTATTTTAACAAATTAGAACCTAAAGCAAAGGGGAAAAAGCTCCCCTCCTCCCCATTTGTGCTAACAGAACGATCTACTCCTTAACACCAATTCATAATCATGCAGTTTCTAGTACTTTCAGGATCCGCCCCCCCCCCTTACGCTTGAGAAAAATTGCTATCGTGGAACTGTTTTTCCATTATAGTTTTACTGCTGTACAACAACAAATTCATCCTTTTAACTTCTTGAAATTACATTTAACACCCCTTAAAAATCAATGGCCTGATTGTTTAGTATTAATATGTTCTAAATAAAGTAATTTACCTTTCCCCCTCCCCTCATAACAAATGAAGAAATAAAGTTAAAGTTATATTTATGCACCTCTCATATTCAATGGATTTTGATGTTTTTTAATGACAATTGGAAAACATTATTATTTGCATGGATTTTTTTTTTTTTGTCCAGATCCCCCCCCCCCCCCAGCTTGATGACATAACTCGCAATTTTTCCTCAACTTACTGGGGTTCTAAAATTTTAATTCCTAAAAATTTTCTGTCTGTATCACTTATACTTAAACATTCACATTATGAAAATTCCAGTAAATGAATTTTCTATTCTTTTTGTTTTCTTTCTTTGAAAAAAACATAATAAAATCAATAATAGATTTGAATATCTTGTGAGGAATAAATACATAATTGTTGAAAAGAGATAAAAGCTTCTTGTTAGTCAGGTCTGCTAAAGATAACAAGTCCTGCTCACACTTGTTTAGAAAACTAGTAATGGTGCCTTCTTTGTCTACATGCCTCCCATGGGATACATTTTATCCTACCCTATTAGAATTGCACTAACAGCACAGAGTGGTTGCTGACTCCCCTGGATAAAAGATAGAATTCTCTAAAACAGCTTTTCTAAAATTTTGAGAAAAGGTCAATATGAAAGAATGAATTGAACTAGAAAAGCAATTGGATGTTGACCTATAGGGGTTCCAGCAAAATGTGTGTCATGATTGAAAGGTTTTCGGCCATTAAAGTTAGCATTAGGCCAACCCTAAGAAAAATAAATGTCGAGTTACCTGGATTATCAGTGTGTCCAATTACTGAAGTTTCACTGTATTTAAACTGGAATATATATAAGGTTTATAATCATTTATACAAAATAAAAAGTGGCTAAAAGAACATACTGCCCTTGATAAAACTAATGAAACAGTTGAAAGAGGCATCAAGAAAAGGAAAAGGTCTTTTAAATAAAAAGTAGTTAACAATCTCACAGTCATAATATAAGCAACTAACTATAAATTTAAACCATATAGCTTGCTGATCAGCTGTCATCTAATACCAGCTGTTCCTTTATGGGAGCTAGTAAAGCAACCATAAAGTTAGGGAGGTGACAGGCAAATATATTAAAAAGAAAACAAAACATATAAAAAAATTACTAGTGAAGTGTAAAATAAAAATACCTGTCATTTGTACAATTGCCAGGTTATTAGGATCCATTTATGATCATAGAAACACTCAAGATAACAAAACACACTTTTAGGGTCAAATGAGATTGTTGCAAAGCCTTAATTGTAAACATTTTGGCCAATGGTAACCATTTTAAACTCATACCCAATAAATTGCTCTGTTAAACCAAAACTTTTCTGGGTTATTCCATTGGATCAGAGATAAACAAATCAGAGATAAACATCAGTTTGAGTTCGATATTGCATTAGATTAATGAAACAAGTTAAAAGCTCTGAGCTGGTATTTATAGGATTTTTAATACTTTGGATAAATTGCCTAATTATAAATCAGAATTAGATGAAAAGTTTTAATTTCTATGTTGCCCTAAGTTTAACAATAATTTTTAGTATGCATAAACTGTTGTAGGAAAATTTCGAATTTCGCGATATCTTATTTCTATTGCTTATTATTAATTAATTTAATTAATTATTTTCTATTCAAAAAACCTTGAGTATTTAAATGTTTACATTTAAGTTCAAACACCGATGTATTTCAATGTTTAAATTTTCTTTGATGCAATTATTAACTTAGTTTGTAATATTGCGATCAACTTTTTTTCATTTATCAAAATAGGGGGCAGGGGGGCAGAATCCCTCAAAGTCCCATAAAGATTTTCATTTTATATGTTAGCACACATGTTAATGATCATTAAAAAATATATATAAATTATTTTAATTTAGACCCTCATGCCAAAATTTAAAAATTTTGACTATCATTTTTTTGTTGAAAATTTTTTAAATTTTTCAGTTTATTAATTTTTTTAAATTGCTGAATACAAATTTAGAATTTTGACATATTTTTTTCTGAAATACTTGAAATCTTAATATATAATAAAAAAATTTCAAAATTTTTTTTTCTTTAGTTATTGAGAAATAATTTTTTTTGCAAACAGCTGCTGTTCATTCTCATAGAACTGTAAATGACAACTAACGAAAAATCGCAAAACTTTGAAGGGTCAAAAAATAAAAACTATTTTTAATATAGAAGAAATACTTTAGGAGGTTACTTAAGACTATGAAAAGAAGAAGTATACAAAGTTTCATTGAAATCTGAGATGGTGGGTGTTGGGGTGTGGTTGAACTGATATGGAATGACCCATTGATGATTCTCGGAATATCAAAGATGGGACTTGAATGAAACAATCTCTTCTTCCCCCCTTCACAGATGACCGAATCCCTTCCCACACCCTTTTAAGCCTTCCTGGGAAGAAGTAAGAACTTGCTTTTGTACCCAACTGATAAGCCTGTATAAATTCGGAGAATCTCATTTACTCTCTTTGCCTAGGTGTTTGCTTCTCCTTTGAAATATGGGGCCGTTTTCAGGGTGAAATTCTGGGGACAATGACAATACTTGGACGTTTTTAAGACCGATCGCTGGGCAAATGAAATTGCTGGATATGATGGGGTCTGATAAGATGCTTGTGATATCTTTTCAAAAACACAGGGAGCAATTCCTTATTTTTGAAAAAGGCAGGGCGCATTTTGCGCATTAAATGAAGGGCAGGGCGCATTCTGCCGATATGAAAAAGGGCAGGGCGCTGCGCCTTTCAAAAATGGCCTAGCGGGAACACTACAATAGGGGTAAAATGATTTCATTGGTTCACTAAAATAAAATAATTGATTGTTTTTTTTTCTTTTCTTTTAAATTGACTGCAACTAAGGCAATTGCATATGGAAAATTATTAAATTTTAAAAAGATGTAAGGGTGCTAGTGGACGTAAAGTTTTGTTTTAGTGAAATTTTAGCAAAATTCAACTCCTGGGGGACTTGTAAATAAAATTTTACCAGTGGCTAATTGTCCACCCAAGAAACTTTTTAGAAAGTAAGACTTTAAATTGAAAATTTTTTTTTCAAAAGTTGAAAGCATTTACAAGAATAAACTTACTTGCACGCATGTTCAGGCAAATCTTTAGTATAATACTGATCTTCTTCCTCTTCCTGAAATGTTAGTTCTCCTAAGCTTTGAGTTGTTGAGCAAACATCTCTGTCTAATCCATTTGGCAACGACAAATCTGGTCCATTTAACTAAAAAAAAAGCTTTTTTTTAGCAAACACACACACAAAAAAAAGAACTAAAGCCAAGTTAGCATTTCTAGCCAAGGAATCATACCAAATTCAACTCAAAAAAAAAAATCAAAAATAAGTAAACAAATTAAATAACAATACAGTCAAACCCCTCTATAGTGAACACGGGATATAGCAATCACCTGGTTGTAACAAACCTTTTAACTGGTTCGAATTGAAACTCTATGTCGTTAATGCAATTAAAAATGTTTGTAACTATCCACAAGCAGAAGAAAACTGGATATAATGATCCAAAAATGACAACAATTTTAATCTCTTCATATCACTGGTCCAAGGGCAGGGTTGGCTTTCTGCCGGCAGAAACTAGTTTTTTGCCGTGCCAGTGGCAGAAACTGGTTATAACGGGTTAAAACCGGCAGAAACTGGCAAAAACTTAAAGTCGTTTAAAAAAACTAAAGTAATTACTGAATGATATTTGTTTAAACTAAAAAATTAAACTTCATTTCATCATTGTAAAAAATAAAATGTTTTGCTACTGCCCTTGATTTAGTTCAGAAAGGGAACTTTTCAATTACTGATGCTCGTAATATTTGGATTTTAATCTAACAAAGGACGAAACTCATATGGGTTCTTAGGATAGATGAATGACTTACAGAATTAAACTGGCATTACTGTTTGTAATTTTGCTCGCAAATAAGCTTCATCTAAGTTGCTTGTGATTGAAATTATGTGCTTCAAGAAGAAAGTGTCAAATTTTACTTCCCAATATTAATCTAGATTTTGTACTTACTATCACAGCTTTGCAAATCAAATTGGAACTTCTCGAAACTCATTTTTCCTGTCGAATTTTTACCACTACCCTAGTTACTACACGATGGACATGTTTAAAAAAATATACAATTTGAAAGTTTTATGAATATTACTTGTTCTTTGATGCATTGCCTGCTAGCTCTTCTGTTGCAAGAATATTCTAAAGTTTCTCATTCTTGTATATTAAATTGAGAAACTATTTAGATTTTTGGAACCACCTTTTCCAAGAAGCAACTGCAGGATCAAACAATGTAACATTTGATTCTGAATTGGAATAATATTGTAAATTAAACTGTGCTTTGGTTAACAATTAATTATTTTTTCCATGCGTTTTCTACTGTCTATCAATAGTTTTTTTTTTTTTTTTTGTCATTTTGAGAGTTTTTGCCAGTTTCTGCCGAAAATGTGGCAGAAAGTGGTTTTTGCCATTCCGGTTTTAACCGGTTTCTACCAGTGGTTTTAACCGCTCCGGCAGAAACTTGCCAGCCCTGTCCAAGGGACATTCATTAGCAGTTATTCTCTCAGCAAACACCATCTTCTACAATGTTCACCCCTTTTTCGTGGAAATACCACAGTCCAAACCACACCCCTCCCTTATTGTTCTTTGATAAAGTAGAGATTTTCTCACCAAGGGGAGGGGGGGGGGGGAGAGAATTAATTAATTTTCAAGTTCCCTCTATTTTCAACTGGTTTTGGTCGAATAACGAGATCATTGGTCATTCAAGTGTTTTCTCCTTTTCCATTGCTGATAATCCTGTGGACTTCACAGTAACAATGGCTAGCATAAGTAAACGAAAAGTGTTCTCTGTAGAGGAAAAAGTTCACTTGATTCAAAAATTAGAAAGTGGCAAAAGTCAATCCTCACTTTGGAAGGAATTTGCCTTTTTTAAGTTTACAGTTGTTACAATTTGGAAAAAATCGTGATTCTATTGTTGCTGCATATGAAAAGAACATAAGCAAATGCAAGAAGTTGCTAAAAGCAGGGGGGAAAATGTGAACAAAACGTTATTCAAGTGGTTCACTCTGCAGAAGAGTAGAAATCTTCCTATAACAGAAGCCATTCAGCAAGCCAAGGCTAATGAATTTGCCGCACTCTTAGAAGGAAAAGGCTTTGTTGCAATGGATGGCTGGACTGCTTTAGGAAGCGGTACAATATAAGGGGTGGTTAAGTTGTGGGTGAAGTAGTGATGTAAAATACCTGGGTATTTATTTTTAGGGGTAAATACCCAGGGTATATACCCGGGTATTTATTTCAAAAATTTATATTCAACTAAAATACTTTTCTGTCTGTATTCCACTATGTATATATATAACCAACCATACACAAAACAATAAATTTTTGTCCAAAAATTGTATTTTGATTACATATTTAAAGAATTATTGTGTGAAACAACTAGGTAATCTAATATGATATTCACATTAAATGTGTTGGATATGCCTAATCAATGTGTCTCCATCTTTCTTTTTTTTTTTTTTCACTTTTCAAAGCAAAATTTAAAGTTTTACCAGTATAAATACAAAAAGAGTGACAAACTAATGCCTCCTAAATACTAAATGTCTATCGCCTTTTCCCTCTTAACACAGAGCAAAATGATCCCAGTAAGTATAATTTCGGTCTTATGGCTACTGCCAACTAACGAAGGTCGAAAGCATTAGAATTAAAAGCGGAGAAAAACAATTGCTTAACTTCTAAATTTATATTTTAAAATTAACCAATTAACAAGTTGAATTGTTTGGATCTGTCATCATATGAGCACCATCCATGTATTGCCATCAGGTAGCGTTGTTTGCGTACCGGCGGAGGATCACTTTTAAAGCAAATGTGATTGGCATTTAGTATTTAGGAGGCTTTGGACAAACTGATCACAAATCAAAGCCAAAACTAACTAGTAGCATGATATTATGAAAAATCAAAGATGATAAAATGTGCTAATGCCATCTATGTCCTTTGCTTTACCCCATAAAAAAATTAAATTATCCTGCCATCCTATTTAAGTTTTTAGAATAGTTCATTCTAAATTCTGACAGATT
Source organism: Uloborus diversus (assembly GCF_026930045.1). Taxonomy (NCBI): domain Eukaryota; kingdom Metazoa; phylum Arthropoda; class Arachnida; order Araneae; family Uloboridae; genus Uloborus; species Uloborus diversus. The sequence goes on from NC_072736.1 coordinate 54,831,307, forward strand.
TTTTGATAAGATTTCATTACGCCTTTAATTAAAAAAATTATAATACATAAATTTTTATATTTTTAATCTTTCATTTTACAGTTTATGTTTCAAAAAGAAAATCATCCCTTTTGATACCACCTAATTTTTTTTTTGGCAAAATGCGCAATTACTAGGAGATTAACCCTGAGGGGAAGTACCCAAAAAATATTTAACTTCCCACCCTACATCACTAATTGCGTGTATCAAAAATAGTTCAAATACATTTTCATCATGAAGTACCGGAGAGCAAATGCAAATAAGCAAGGCAACAGAACACAATATTTTGATTTTTTTTTTTTTGCTTATTAATGTGAAAACTGTTTTCTATATTTGCCACGTTATCACTTAAACAGCAATAAAATAAATAAATAATTAACATCATAGTCTTAATAACTTCTCAGTAAATTCTTCCAAGCATCCCTCATGCTTCCTTTTTTTTTTTTCATTTTGGATGTGACTAACCTAGATTGTGATTTTGAAATCCTGAAGTTCATCATTGAATTGCTTATACTTGTCCAATTATGACATTGAAAAGAAAGATTCTTTGATTCACGATATGTTTCTTTCAAAATTTCATCAAGACTTCCAATAAAAAATATTATAAGCTGTATAATACATATGTATGTATCAGTTTTACCAATTATTTCATATTTAGATTTTTTTAAAAATTCCGACTCACTTTTTGCATTTTTTTGTAAAATACCCAGTTTTTGGGTATTTACCCAGGCCTTGGGTAAATACCCGGGTAAATACCCAAAAAATATTTACCTACCCACTGGGTATTTACCCGATCCACATCACTAGGGTGAAGCAACAAGTGTGAGTTCTTCTTATGTCAGTAATTGGACAGAAAATGTCTGGCCAGACAAGGACGTAGCCAAGGGGTGGGTCCATGGGGTCCGGACCCCCCCCCCTTCCCGAAAGACTCCTCTCCTTTTTTCTCAGTTGTTGCATCTCGCATCAACAAAAATTTTCCGAAAAACAATAATTTTATAAAAGGCAGCATTCTCCCCTTAAATATTCCCAGTAATCGGCAATTTTCTCAGCGCTTGAGTCAATTCAGAACACGAGAACCTCGTGCAACAACTGCAGGTTCCCAATTTTCGTCCGTTTTTTTGCTGTGTCACCTACTCCGTCCGAAACGGGGAAATGTCCCTTTCGACTTTCAAACCAGCTGGGTCCTGTGACCTTGAAATTCAGTCCCTCTCCTTGGTCCATCAAATTGCCATTGGCAAAGTAAAAACAAGCATTTATTGCCACTTCCGCTGTATCCCACAGGCTCATTGGCGTGGTTTTTTTTATTTCTTTCTCTTTTCTTTTTGGATTTTCGTGGATTTCGTAGACGCATGTTGTACGAAAGACAGCCAGAGTGAGGTGCGTTCCTGGTGAATAAGTAATTGAATTCCGATTCTTTTCTGTTTTAATACGCAGTTTTTATCTACGTCATACTTATAGGAAACATATCTTGAACAAAAAATTGTATGCAAAAGAAAATTAAGTTTACCCAAACTAGGCAAGTCGTAGTGCTCCCTTTTAAAGTTTTCTTGATAATACGAGCAATTTTACGTGTTAATGTGTTTTTCCATTTAAAAACTAATTTTAGATTCTAAGCCAGCAGCGAAAAAAGAAATTCTACACATTTCGTGTGTTTGAGGATGAGAAAAATAATTATTGAGTTTTTTTTTTTTTTTTTTTCATTTTAACTCTTATATTTTTGGCAAGGTTCATTTCAGATTCATTTTATTTTTTGATAAAAATTCTATTTGAACTTTTAGATTACTTTTAACATCTCTCTCCTTTCTGAGTAACAAATTACGTAGATTTTTTACTGATGTTTTCCCCCCAATATTTAAGCATGATCATGGAACATATTAAATGCCCCCCCCCCAAAAAAAAAAATCGTGTTTGAAGGTAAAATAAATGAATAAATAAAACTTGAAGTTGATGTAGCAAACTTTTTACGGTATAAAAATTGTATAGAAAAATTAAATTGAAAATTACTTGAATATTTTACTGTGATTAGTTTATGAAATTACAAGTTCGGCCATATTAAGGCATGTAATAAGTAATTTATTAGAAATTATTACTTTTAAATCTTACTGAATTGTGATTCTATGATCCCAAAAGAAAAAGTTAGTTTTTAATTGACGAAAAAAAATCTTATTCGATGTTGTTCCATAAAACATATTTGTATTTGCATCATTGGAACACATTTTCTGATTGTTATTCACTGGCTTTGTACTAAGGAGTTATTTAATTATTAGCATCTATGCATCCATCTTTAGTAAATTGCGAAGGTAGCATTAAACGTAACAAAAAACAGGCATGTGCATTTAACTATAAATTACTAGGTGAAAATTACCGCTATTTACTGCGTTACAAGCAAAGAAACAAAAAAGGTGAATACGAGGTAAATGTTTTTGAGCTTTTCTTTTATATATTGCCTTTTTTTTAAACACTTATTTTCTTCAAGCTAAAGATATTTACTATTTCTTGCAATAGAGTGTTTTGCTAACATCGTATTGAAGAAAAAAAATCATTACCTGCGTCGTAAAATATGATATGTACTGTTGTTAAAATTAACAACATGTTGTTAAAATAAAATTACACAGATGCTTAATTTAATTCATTAGGTATACATTCCATTAATCGTCATGTAAAAGATCCCTTAGGTCGTTTGACTGTGAATACTCTTGACAAAATTAAATTCCTTTTGCAGTTTCGCATCGAAGAGAGCTCAGGTGTTTCCATCTGGTGGAAACTGGGCATCAAATTTTCCTGTGACATTCACATCCGCGCCTTAAGGGTGGCATATGAATGACTGGATGCCATATCGTTGGTTCGCACTTGTTCCGCAAAAGGCTAAAGCCTCTAACACAGCCCCGTTAGAAAGAAAAAAAATAATGATAAAATACGCCTTTTCCGATATTTAAATTTTTTTCGAACAGCTTTCACCCTTTTTAGGAATAGCGACTTCACTTGAGAACACCATTTATTTCTTGCTTCTCTTTTTTTTTTCCAGCTAACTGAAATCACTGTGTCAGATGGCTGAAGAAAGAAAATATATATATATATATATATATATATATATATATATATATATATAAAATGGTTGCAACAAAGGAAGCCTCCGTCCCTCAAAGAGTTAATAGTTTGTTCAAGCTTTTAATTGATGATTAGGAATGATCATTAGAAAACGGATAAGATTGGAAATAGCATTCTATTTCGTGTTATCAAAAGAATATTATAAATGTAAATAAATAAAAAACAATTCAAGCTTTTTAAATGAAACCTTGTTAATATTTTCGTTGAGAGAGTTGTGGGATTTTGCCTGAAATGTTGTTCAAATCGGACAGGGTTACGTTATGTAACATTCATATAGTTATACATTCGACTCCATAGATATAGATTTATTTATCCTCATACAAATAATGCCGATGATTGAGTAACCCGCGTGTTTCAACAATGAATTCGCACCACGGCATGATATGTAATTCGATAATATGTTTTGGTAATGTTTAACATGCAAGGAAAGGCTTTATTGTGACAAGGCTGAACTCGATCCGGTAACTTGAACAGTTTTACTGGTAAGACTGTGTCATATCAGAGGAATGAAGAAACGAAAACAATGAAAGCTATCTACTGGAGTTTAGGGTTAATGCACTGGTGTTAGAGTTAAAATTTCAACTATCAAAATATCAGCTTCACCCGTCATGCCTTGACGGGTGACTTTCTAGTTTTCAAATAAAATGGCATAAGTACAAATGTACATATTTTGTTGAAATATATTACAAAGCTTTAATATTTTATTAAATTATCGCATGCATTTTCCAAGTAATTTCTATTCTATTCTATTCAAGAGTCACAACTGACTTCAACTGTATTTGTGTCGAGGGCTGCATACTAAGTGCCTTGCCTCCACAAGTAATTTCTAGAACAGTTTTCGTTTTCCGTTTTTCTTTTATTGTGCCCTTTTTATTAATAGAAAATATATCACTTATTTTCAGGAGGACAAAGGTTCACCCATATTTGGAAACTTTGTATGTGATAACCTTCAGTTTAATGTTAATTTACAAACTGACAATAATTAATTTACCACTTAACATAAACTTTTTGTTAACTAATTTTAACTAATGACTCTATTAATTTCAATTATTTAATTAATTTTAATTAATTATCATATTTTAATGATCAGTTTTAATTGGATTTATCTTAGTCTTGTGTAATTATCAGCTACTAATTCTGCTTTAGCATGCCTCCTCTTTTGAAGTTCGTGCAACCTTGGACCCCCCCCTTAACAAAGTTCTAGCTACGTGCCTGGGCCAGACATTATTCGAAATTATGACGAGAAGGAAATTTTTCAATGCTGACGAAATAGGGTTCATTTTCAGGGGTTTGGCCAGAGGATATTTAAGTCCGGTGACGAACCCTTCAGAAAATTCTGATAAAACAAGAACTGATCTTTCACAAATTGTTTCTTGAAAGAGCAGATCTGAAAGCAAAATAACGCATATTAAATCAACAGATATTTTGGAACCTTTTTTAAAGTCCAAAATCTGCTAATTGTGCAAAGAAAAAAAAATTGGGCACTTTTGTGATGTTCCTGCAAGTAATAAATAATTGCTACTACCAAATAAATATAATGCTTGTTGTTTGTTTCTTGGAAAGAAATTAACAGCTGAAAATAAGTTTGGTTTTAAATAATTTTGTTTGTTTTATCACAGTTAATTAGCAGCAGTGTTGTTGTAAAAGTTTCTGAAAAGGCATTGGTAAGCACTTTTCTCATTTAGTGTCTGGGTGTTAAATCTTTATAATGACTTGGTTAGAAAATATTCTCATCATTTTACCAGCTTGTCAATATTTGTTTTGTATGGTGCAGTACTATGTTTAACTGTTATTTAGGGAGAAAATTATTTGGGTTTGATTTTTAGATGCTAACAAGGATGATGAACTTTACATAAACTCTTTTCCTTGCTGTTTATTTTTCTTTAAATGTCTACATTTTGAAAAATGCCATCTTTTAACATCGGATATAAGAATCATATTTTGTTCTTTTTCCAAGCTAACTTCGTTTTATTAGGATGCAAATAAATGAAAAGTCTATTTTTGTTAGAACTCTCATTTCAAGTTTTTAAAGCAAAATTCCATTTTCTTTTATGAGTCACAAATTAAAATGCTGAATTGATGTTTTTTTTTTTTTTTTACTGTGCCCACAGATCAGGGTTGGCTTTCTGCTGGCAGAAACTAGGTTTTGCCGTGCCAGCGGCAGAAACTGGTTATAACCTTTAAAAACTGGCAAAAAACTTAAAGTGTCTTTAATGACTTAAGTAATTACTAAATGATATTCGTTTAAGTAAACTAAAAAAATAAATTTTGTTTCATCATTGTAAAAAATAAAATCCTCTGCTAGTGCCCTTGATTTAGTTCAGAAAGGAACTTTTCAATTGCAGATGCTCGTAATATTTGGATTAATCTAACAAAGGACGAAAATCATATTAGGCCTGGGAAAGAGGAGTGACATAAAGAATTAAACAGGCATTACTGATTGTAATTTGCTCACTTATATGCTTCATCTAAATTGCTTGTGATTGAAATTTATTATGTGCTTTAAGAAGAAAGTGCCAGAATTTTACTTGCCAATATTAACCTAGATTTTGTACATAATGTCACAGCTTTAAAAAAACAAATTGGCCCAATTTCTCAAAATTTATTTTCCCAGTTAAATTTTTATCACTACCATAGTTACCGCATGTTGGACCTATTTAAAAAAATCTACAATAGATGAAAGTTTCACGAACATTGCTTGTTCCTTGATGCATTGCTTGCTAGCTCTTCTGCTGCAGGATTATTCTAAAGTTTCTCATTTGTGCATTTTAAATTGAGAAAATATTTCGATTTTTGAAGCCACCTTTTCTAACAGGCAACTGCAGGGTCCAAACAATGTAACCTTTGATTTTAAATTGTGATAATATTGTAATTAAATTATGCTTTGGTTAACAATTATTTTTCCATGCATTTTCCATTGTATGTCTTTTTTGTCATTTAGTGAGTTTTTTCCAGTTTCTGCCGCAAATGTGGCAGAAAGTAGTTTTTGCCATGCCAGTTTTAACTGGTATCTACCAGTGGTTTTAAGTGCCTTGGCAGAAACTTGGAAACCCTTCCACAGATATTAATGAAATGTTTATCATAGGAATCTAAAATGCAATTTAAAAATAATTTTATCAAAACTATTTCTTTTACAAGCCGTTTTTATACTTTTGATGCCTTCACTTGGAGAATTGTGATCTCTTTGCATTCGCTGTGGTAATCCGATATTTCGAATTTTTGATGTTTAGTACACTTTGTTAAGACAAATAAAATCTTTTTATTTTTGTTAAAATCACGGAATTTATAAGTTTTAAAAAGAAATTCTGTGCTTTTTAAGAGTGGCAAGGATCAAAAAGTTAAATGCTAAACCCTTGTCTGATTTTTTTTCTTTTGTTACAATTATTTTACATATTGTACAGAAATATTTCTAGTATAATTTAACATAATGTAGAATGGTAGATAAATATTGATACTTGAGAGAGCGATGCAGTTCCCCCCTTCTGCCAAATACCAGGAAAACACTTCAGAATAATATTCTCGACATAGAAGAGGAAAACACTCAACTTTAAGTTTAAATGATGCAGTTTGTGCCATCTCTAAACTTTAAAATTTCATATTAACAAAAAAAAAATTTTTTTGCAAAATTATTCGATTTTTCACAAAAAACGGATCTTGTGAAAAATCCTGGACAGACTCCTGTATTCTATAAATGTGCCTCCTTTAGGTATTGAATTTCTAAATAAGTTGACTTAAGTAATTTATAAAAATATGAAGGCGTTATTTTATGTAAAATATAGTAGATATTTTGAAAGCATGTCTGAATAGCAAATTAATGTATGGTATTTTTGTATTGTTTTTGTTTGGGAGGTTCTGTTGAGACATTTCTACTTTTCGTACATCAAAATTTGAGTAGCTAAGAGTTTTTTTGGCTGAAATAGTTATTGATATTGGGGATGTTATACGTTTTAAACATCGCAATTTACATTGCTTTGTTCTTTTTTAGCAGAGTATGAGAAAAGTTTTTGTTTGATGAAATGCATGTTGAAAAAAAAATTTTGAAAAAAAAAATAGAACCGACTTCAAAATTGCTCTAAAAAGTGAAAAATAATTTTATTCTTTAAACACCATTGATAATGCTTTTAAACATAATTTTTGAAGTTGGCGCAAAAACAAAACGTAAAATCCAGTGTAACCATGCTTTGTTCATATTTTTTTTCAGAAAAGCATCCAAAGTTACGAACGAAACATTTATATCGCTATTCAAATATGCTGTCATCAATGCATAATGTATGTGATAGCGAAGAAACTGATCCTGGTTAAATTTATAGTTGTATTTGAGTTATGGCTGTGAATGATTTTATCTATTGTTTTTGCGCCAACTTCAAAAATTATGTTTAAAAGCATTATTGATGGTGTTTAAAGAATAAAATTATTTTTCACTTTTTAGAGCAATTTTGAAGTCGGTTCTATTTTTTTTTCAAAATTTTTTTATTTCATTCTTTTTAGTGTAAATGTAAGTATTTCAGAAATAATAAGAAGTTACCATCACGAAACTTCACATTTTTTTCTTAAAAATGCTCCCTACTAAAAAAAAAAAAAACTATTGACACGCGTTACATTTTAAGCGATTGGCACTAAAAACTTATCTTTGTTCCTCTCTGGAAATCATGCGTAGTTAATTTAATTATAACCATTTAAGTATTACGTTTTTCCTAACTAATTTACATTCCACAGCATCTAAGTTGCTCATAATGCAATCCTGTATTTTCTTACTTAGCCCCGATCATGTGTTATCGGCATAGATGATAACGATAAAAATACTACAGAGTAGTTGCGTCAAACCTAATGGTAGCATTGTGAAGGCTAAGCAGATCCTAATCACTGCATCACCTCGCTTCCAGGTTAGGTTTACCCCTACTATGGAGCAAAAGCACTGAAGAAAGGAAGATTTTGATAATTCACATAGGGTTACTATAAATCAGCAGGGTTACTAAAATAAAATTATTTACGCCAAAAATGAGACGACAGCGCCAGAATCCCCATTATCGAAATATCCCTTGAAGAAATTTGATGCTTGCTTCAGAGAAGCCTTCATTCAAAATTATCATTACAATTACAGTAAAACCTGCAAAGTTGACCACCCTTGTAAGTTGACCACCTATCTATGTTGACCGCTTTTGTCAGGAACGGAACTAGCCCTATCTCATATAATGAAGGAAAACCTCAGTAACTTGACCACCTCTCTATCTTGACCACCTGTCTATCTTGACCACTGATGTATGCCAAATTTGGTCTGGAGTATTGTAAAAAACCCTTTGTAAGTTGACCACTTGGATTATTTTTTTAAACTTTCTTCAGCATATTTTTTATTTTATTATTTATTTATTTATAATAATAATTTTTTTTTTTTTTTTTTTTTTGATAGCTTTCAAAGAATGTTTTTAATGCTTTGATGACATACTAGCATTTTACTAACTAAACAGCAGCATAATGCTTATGCTGCTCTTTATTCTCCAAACTTGTTTTTCATTTGTTGTTCTATTTCAGATAGCTTTTTGTACTCTGTTCAATGAAAATAGGTGTCAGTAGAAAAGGCCCGGGTCTATACATTTTGGGCCCCCTGCAGCAAAATATGTAGGGCCTCTCCCTAGTGGCCAGCAGTGGCTATTTAAAAAGCGAATAAGCCTTAGTGCTAGTTTTTTTTCCTATTTTTTCATCAATTTCTAGGGCCGTTAGCCCATTTAAGGACGCGGGCCCCTGGCACTGCGGTTACGCAAATCTGGGCCTGCTAATGAGTAAAGTTACTTGTTTCTGGTGCAAGGGATTAAGAGATAGGACATTTTAATTTTGCCTTTATGAACTGGGAGAGTCGAGCTTGTTGCTCTTTGTGCTATAAGTTTTACATAAAAAGGCTTCAAAAAGATAATTATTTTAACTTGAGATTAATAAAAAGTATGAAATAGTAAAAGTAATTGAAAATGGAGAAAGCCAGAGAAAATTAGCTGGCATATATGGAATTTCTAAAACTACAGTGTCTACTAAAGTTAAAAACAAGGGAAAAATAACAAAAGTATTTGAATAGTATTTTTAATTATTGTTTCACTTTCAAAATTGTTAAACAATGAAAGCGGAGCTGAACAGAAAGAGTAAGGGTGAATTCCTCAAAAAATGAATACATGGTGCAAGAAATGACAAAAAAAAAAAAAACATTACCGCCCTTTATAAGTTGACCACCTGTCTAAATTGACCGCCAAAGTACTGCACTGCGAGTGGTCAACTTACACAGGTTTCACTGTATTATTAATGCTACTGTTATAGGGCACCAAAGTTTTATAACAATGAGTTTCCTATTGTTGCGTAGATGAAGATAGCGAAGACAATGTGAAAGTCAAATGAAGCGAATACTCGTTAGTCTTTACTCAGAACCACGAATGAACGTTACATCTCCTTATATACAACTTGAGAAAGTGCTGGAACTTTTCAGACTTGGAAAGATACAAAAATTAATAGAAGATTCGAGAAAATACGGGAAACAGTAGAAACGAAATTTTAGTAAAATTCACTTTGTCCTAGTCGGGATTTGAACCTGGGTCACTCGTGTGGGAGGTGAGAATTCTACCACTGAGCCACCGTTATTCACGGATGAAAAGTGCGAACTTTGCTACAAAATCATTTAATAGGGAAATTGCATAAAATTTACTGTTTTTTGCCCATAACTTTTTTTCTAAAGAACAAATATGGTCAAACAAAGTAATGGGACCTAAGTTGAGCCATCCCCTATCCATTAAAAAAAGAATCATCAAAATTGGTTCACTAGGTGAGACGCTATGAGTGGACAAACAAAAAAAAAAAAAAACATACATGCGGTATGAATTGATAACCGCCTCCTTTGTGAAGTCGGTTAAAAATAGCTTTTATTTGTATTGGTACATATTTCATTGGTGAGCTGTAATTAGTGATGTAAAATATACGCAGGGGTCGATCCAGGTTTTATTTTTTGGGTCCCCATTTTGTGAAAAGGCAAAATATTTTTGTGAAATTTCGTTATTTTTGTGAAAAAGCAAAATATTTTTGTGAATTTTCTTTGTTTTTGTAAAAAAGACCTTCTTGTGATTTTTTTCTTGGAAAAGATTATATTAAAGCATTTTTAGCTGTCGTATCCTTATAGAAAAGCCCTAGACAGGTTTCAGGGGTGATTGCAAGTTTTTGAAGAATACATGAAAGCAGTCAAGAGAAAATGCGCTGGGGGAGGGGGGAAGTAAGACCCTTAACATTTTATTCGTAATTTGAAACATACATTACATTTATTGCTTTTTACAAATATACATATGCAAGGCATACTTTCTTAAGGTGAAAGTCTCACAACAGATTTCCTGTTTGCCCCTCTCAAATACTTTAAGAGCAATGAAAATTGCACATGCTGCTGAACGTAATGATAACTCCTAATAAATACAATATGAACAGACTCAAAGATATCACATATTTCTTAACACAGAAGTGAAATACTCATTAAAGATTCCATGTATGTGTTTGAAAAACTTAAAAGTAATTAAAACCCAAAATAATACTGCACCAGCATTCAGCGTTTAATTTTTTGACTTTTGACGTTCTTACAGAGTAGGTATTTCGTTTAAAACTTTGCAATTTAATGATGTTAATAAATATATAAGAAATTTTATTTGTTTGCCTCTTAACAAGGTACAGTAAACATCAAAAATGCGAAAAATTCGTTTACCATGGCCGATGTAAGGAAATTAAGATCTTCAAAACAAATAAAAATATAAAAACAGCATGTAAATATGTTTATTTCAAGTAAAGTTATTTTTGAATTGAATTTTGAAACTCAACACAAATTAATACTAAATATATATTGCGTAATCAAAGTAAAATTTAAGATTTTCCTGAAAACAAGCTACCAATCACAAGTTTCCCTCTCCTGTCCCCCTTCTGACGCTCTCAAGCAAAAACACCTCACGCAGCAAGCAAAAAGATAAGATGGGGGAAGGTGGAAGAGGCTCCCGCGTAGATGCGTACACATTTGCGGTTAAAAAATATTGTGAAAAGGTTGCCTTTTTATAAATTTTTGTGAAGGGGCTGCTTTTACGACGCGGAATATTGTGAATGGGGCCGCTTTTGCGATGGGGAATTTTGTGAATGGGGCCGCTTTTGCCATGCGGAATTTTGTGAAGGGGCCGCAAAGCGGCCCCAATTTGGCGCTGGATCGACCCCTGATACGGGTATTTATTTTTAGGGGTAAATACCCAGGGTATATACAAGGGTAAATACCCAGAATGGGTATTTACCCAGGTATTTATTTCAAAAATTTATATTTAACTAAAATATTTTTCTGTATGCAGGGATAGAAGTGACATTTGCCAACAAAAATATAGGAAAATATAGGAATTTTCGGAAAAAATATAGGAATTCGATGGAAAATATAGGAGTTTTCTGAAAACAATATAGGAATTTTTCGAAATAATATAGGAACATTTTGAAAAAAAAAAGGATATACAGGAATTTTTATAACAAGGCTAGCCAGTATGACATTTTTTTTTTCAAAATGCAACATTACTATTCGATTAAAAACATGTAATAACACTCCTACCTGACATAAGTGCAATACATATGCATAAATATGTCTAAAAATACACACAAAATCAATTTTACAAAAAGAAAAAGGGCGTAAAACTTTAATTTGTACTAAATAACATATTAAGGCATTCTTCTTTAAAAATAAAAAAAATTAGACGACATTTTTTGAAGGTATACACAAATCTTTCTTAAAATAATTGTATTACTAATCTAATTCTTGACTGTCTGTTGTGGTGTCGATAATCACTCTATACATAAGTTGCTCACTGAAGATTCTTTCTAGTTTTACAAGTTCAAAATAATTAAAAAACATAAATGAATGGTTTCTTTTGAAAACAGCAGCAACAGTAACAATACTTAAAATGTGCAATGAATTAAGTTTCAACAAAAAGACTACTACAAATGCCTTCTACTTTCAAATGCCTTTATTATAAAATCAGTTTATTTGAATCCAAATTAAGAACCTTCACATAATCAAGTTTGGAATTTTAAAACATATTTTCACAAGCAAAACACATGTTACATTGAAGTTAGAGCCTTTTGCGCAATTAAATTTTTGCATTGCATTTTGTACATGACTATTCTAGGGTTCCCACTCTCATTCAAGAAAAGAATTCAAATACTTATTTACTATGCTGTAAATCTTGTGACAGCTCTTGAGCAGTGTTCCCTGCTAAGCAGTTTATGATAGCAGTTGTTTCCGTCCGAGCACAACCGTACTTTCTTTGCTACCTAGCACCTACAAGCCCGGGAACATATTTTTAATGAAAGTTTTGCATGATACGATACTGCCATGGGAAAGCTGCGCTCCAGAATGAAATTTGAGAATAAAAGTTCTGTTTTAATTATGTTATCACTTGACGATGCAGTAAAAGCCGAACTTAAAGTTTTATAAGTTGTTAAAACATGCAATTTATCTTTCCATGTGCTATGCTGAAATCAAAGTTACATGTCACACAGTAATATCAGGGGTCAATCCAGGTTTTATTTTTTGAGTCCCCATTTTGTGAAAAAACAAAATATTTCTGAATTTTCTTTATTTTTATGAAAAAGAAATTATTGTGAATTTCCTTTTCTTTTCCGGAAAAAAACATTTTTAGGTAAAAATTAAAATTACTTGATGATTTGTAAGTTAAAATTTAAACGTATACGATTCTTTTTCTCAGAAAAATCTCTGATATGATACTTTTTGAGCATTTTTTTTTTCTGAAAATCCTGACTTTTCAACACCAAATTCGATCATAGTTGAAATCCACGATTTCCCATGACTTTCAAGGGCACCCAAAAAAATATATATTTGATTTAGAAGTATTTGGTCACAGGGTTCACATACCCTTTAGGGAGAAAAAAAATTCAAGCACTTCTAAAAATATTGCATGCAGGTTTCCCTTAATGCAAACATATAAATAGGTAATAATATAAAAAAAGTAAAGGAAAACAAAATATCCTTTTCTACAACAAGAGACCTTTGATAAGAAAAAGATCTACTGTGTCGAAGGGTTTTCTGCAAATGTCTGAAAAGCTCGGTCATAAAGAGGAGCAGTTCCCATGAGGTTTAATTTTGCAATCTTCACATTCAAAGAAGTATAATTTATAAAATTTGCAAGTCAAAAATTAAAAAAAAAAAAAAAAAACACCTTTTATGAATGCTTTTAACTTTTCTGGGAAGAAACCAATACACCTAAATTCAATGGAACAGCTAGACAGGAGATTGTTTCCTACATTGATAGTGGTTTATACACATATAAGAGCGATTAGGATAAAAAAAACCACCCAGAAGGTAATTTCCGGTGGTACTATTAAGTTCAAAAGTACAATACGTCCGTTAATTATTTATAAGTATTCAAAGTATAAATCAATTATTCGTATGCATGTATTAGTTGTTCAGGCGTTAAAGCATTTCAACTGTCCTCAAGTAACTTTAAAAATTAGTCAGAAAGAAAACATTTAATGAAAGACTCCAATCCAGTCTCCGTACCTCAAAATTCGCAAAAGCTGCTTAAGAAGTGATAAATATTCTGAATGTAATCTTGAGCCTGCTTTTACTGAAAACTTGTAATAGTCAATAAATGCACAAGTTCAGATTCACAGAGCCATATTTCCTAACTGAAAAGATTCACAAGAAGTTGACATACATAATGACAAAAAGTTTTTTTTATGAATTATTGTTGAAATTAGAATTTAAATTTAAAGAAGGGATATTATTCAGGTATGATTGCAATTTCATAAACAAATAACCTGTAAGTTTCAAAGAGCTAATCCGGAGGGGGGATACTTTTTAAAACTAAGACGCCTTTTACTTAAATATACATGTGTACAACAATTACTTTTGATTTACATACAATTTATTTCTTATGTTAAAATAATTTATGAAGTCAAAATATTATACAGATAAATACCAGGCCCAGTGCCTGTTGATAACCAGCAACAGGCAGCTAGGCTAGTCAATTTATTGGACCCCAATGAAGATCAATGACCCTCCTTAAGCTATCTACCCCTTTACTGATTACAGCCTATTCTGGTAAGCTCTTCTAAGTGTCCACAACCCAACAAAAGTAGTAATTTTGAACATTTGAGGTAAAGAGGGAAAATTGGAAGTAGGTAGGTGAAAGCGTAACAAACACTACTGGATTGCCAGTGAAAAATCAAAACACAATTACCCCTGTTATGTACCTTAATTATTTTAACAGACATAAGGGTCAATCCATTTCAAATCACCCAGTCGGTGTTGCTCAACATTTTTAATTTTCCCGATTCTTTTATCATGGATTACCTATGGGTAGACATTAACAAAACTGCAATTGAAAAAAATTTACTAGCCATATTTTTTATTTGGCAGCCATTTTTAAAATATCAATTTGGCAAATTTGACAAAAAACAAAGTTTGCGGAAAATTGTATTGCCAATTCATTTTTAAAGATATCAAAATAATTTAAAAGCCAGTGTGTTAAGCATAAAATGACCTTTAAATAGACCATATTTTTATTTTCCTATCATACAGGAAAGTCAGTTAAACTCTTTCTCTAAAAAATCGGAAAAAAGTTAACAATCACTAATTTTTGAGACCGTAAATTTTTAGGAAGGAAAATAGACTCAGCAATATTATTTTATTTCTGTGTTTGAGTACTCATAGTACTACCAACAGCATAAGTTTTAGTCTTTAGAATGAACTAGTTTTTTTTCTACGGCTTTTCAAAAATGGCCAAAAACACGTTAATGCCAATTTTCGTAGGTCAATATCTGAAAAGGGACTGAATGAAAAAAAGTGAAAATTTTATAAAATGTTCTTAATACTAATAAGAATGTCTCACAAAAAAATTATGACTGATTTTCAACTACGTTTTGAGTTATAGAGCTGTGAATTTCAATAAAAACGCTACCGTTTTAAATACACTCGTGCAATGCTAAAGTAACAACTATAGGCTTAAAATTATTTAAACTGGCAAAGTTAGTTGATGCTTAAGTCAATAAATTATTATTTAGAGTTTTAAAAATAATTTACTTAGTTTATATTTAAATGCAGCTCAAGTTATAATATTAATACTGCCAAAAACATTTGTTAATATAAACAACAACTCGCCCATAAAGCATCTTAAGCTAATATTCACCACAGCAGCTGGGAAGAAAAATTTTAATTCTGTGAAGTGTTGTGTGGTTTTCTTCTCTTTCTTTTTTTTTTTTTAATCTATCTTTAAATGCAGGTAATGATCTAAACAAGAGCCTTGTAATAGATGATCTGATTTTAGTAGAATCCACCATCAACACTGATTTCTTTCATATTATCTAACGTATCCAATTAAATATTCTTGAGCAATTCTAGCATTTTAAAAAGTTTATATTTCTTTTAATAAAAATCGTTCTATCATGAAAACATAATAATGACATGGGATAAAATTATTTATATATTCTAGTTTAAATTACATTTTCTTGCTTTTACTGGTATATCAAAGAACAGATGAAAAAAAAAAGAAAGAAATAATGGCTATTTTTGCCATGGAAGAATTCGAAAGATACTGTTGTCAAAAGCATGGATTTTTCACTTTCTTCTCTCTTTTTTGGTTATTTACTTGTTCAGTAAATCTGACTCAAGCATTCATTTGCCAATCTTTGTTTTTCTTGTTTATTTTTTATGGTTTTTGGGGTTTAAATCTATTGGTGTAAGAGAGGCAAAAAAAAAAAAAAAGTAGTCTGCAACTGCTTGTACAGTCAAGATCTTTTCTGGTGCTCACAAGTCTAGACTCCAAGGTGACATGCTTTGGTATGGATGAGGTTCAGTTGGTGATAGTTATTTGACTAGTGAACATGTCCTGCTTTAGAGTGTAGTTTTGGAATTGTATTTTTCTGTTTGCATTATTGTGCTTTTTTAAATCCACCTAATATTAGCTTTCAAGAATTTAATTGATTGTTTAAGTATTCGGTATGAGTTGTTTTGTGGGTGAACTAATAAGTGAACAGTGTCATAAACAACACTACAACAAAGAAGTACCTAAAGAGTTGATCAAGGTATGTGACTTGCCATCTGAAGAACAATGTTTGCTAAAATTAAGAATTTCAAATGAAATTACTAATATTTGTCATTACCACAGAGATAAATATTTACACAAATACAACCACATTTTTGGGAAAAAATGCTGTGACCCATTTGGTAGCCACAAAAGGCCAATCAAAAACGGTTTGCGTAAAATACTAATTGAGCACCTTTCCAAAAGTAAAAATATGAACATTGAACTAATTCCTGGACAAGCTCTATGTTCAAATTGCGCATCAAAAATTTTTGTAGAAAAACTGCCCGAAGATGAAAAAAATAATGCTGAGGATGATCCTGAATTTCTTCCTGGCCCTTTTGAATTAGTAGAGGAGAATCCGTTGTATCAATTGGAATCCATTTGTGAAACTTTGGAACTGTCTCCTTTATGTAAAATAACAAAGCTTAACACAGAACAACGACTGTCAGCTTTACAAAGAAAAACTAATAAAATTACAAGCACAGTCAAGCGAAAATTGGATGAATCTTTCCATAATGACTTAGAAACACAGAGTTTAAATGAAACAGATACTTCAATTAGTGAGTACTACGCACTCATTACTAAACTAAAAGAAAACTTCAAAGTGTCTAGTAAAGATGATAAAATTAAGATAGTTAGTCTACTGCCAAGCTCATGGTCAAAGAAAAAAATAGTTGAGGACTTTGGTGCATCTGAATACATGGTAAAGTTAACTAGGCAGCTAGTAAAGGATCAAGGTATTTTGCCACATCTTTCAAAAAGACAGGGCAACCGAATAAGTGAAGCTATTATTAATTGTGTTAAAGAGTTTTACGAAGATGACGAAAATAGTCGCTTATGCCCTGGTAAAAAGGAATATGTTTCAACTATGATTGACAATGTCAAGGTGCAAAAACAAAAGGTTAATTCTTCTCTCACTCAACGAACTCTACAGCATATATAAACAGAAATATCCAATTCACAAAATTGGTCGCTCTATGTTTTGCGCTTTCCGACCAAAGTGGTGCGTTCTTCCGGGTTCATCAGGAACTCATAGTGTATGTGTTTGCAAACATCACCAAAACACAAAGCTTATGATAGAAGGAGCAAAGCTTAATTTACATTATAAAGACCTCATAGCTTTCATGGTATGTGATACTGAAAATGAAAAATGTATGCTTGACACCTGTTCAAAATGTCCTGGACCAGATACCCTGCTTGATCTCTTACAAAATCAAATTGACAATCTGCCTGATGAAGTTGCTTTCAAACAATGGGTGCAAACCGATAGAGATGAGCTCATAACACAAGTAATGTCCAGTGAAGAGTTTCTGCATTCTCTTATTGATAAGCTTACTCTTTTAAAATCCCATCATTTTATATCAAAAGTTCAAGCTAAACATTTCAGGGAAACTAAAGAAAACTTGGAAGATAACCACTGTTTAGTGATTGGTGATTTTGCAGAAAACTTCACATTCACAGTGCAGGACGAAATACAAAGTTTTCATTGGACTAATACACAAGCAAGTCTTCATCCGTTTGTAATATACTACAAAAAGGAAGGAACGGTGAGTTGCAAATCTATTTGTGTTATTAGCGACCACCTCGATCATAATACAACTGCTGTGTACACATTTCAACAGCACCTCATCAGGGAAATCAAGAAAATTATACCAAATATTGAAATGGTTGTGTACTTCAGCGATGGCGCAAGCAGCCAATACAAAAATAAGAAAAACTTTGTGAATGTCTGCCAACACAAAAACGATTATGGTGTGCAAGCCGAGTGGAATTTCTTTGCCTCATCACATGGGAAGAACTCTTGTGATGGGATTGGCGGAACAACAAAGCGAGAAGTAACACGAGCATCCCTCCAAAGACCTTATACAGATCAAATCCTGACTCCACAAGACATGTTTAAATACTGTCGGAACAACATTACTGGAATCAAATATGTATATGTTTCTTCAGCTGAAATTGAGCGAATGGAAACAACACTGACCGAGAGATTTGAATGTTGTTTAACAGTGAAAGGTACAAGAGGCTATCACAGATATGTTCCCTTAAGTAACAATGAAATAAGGTGCTTTGTTACTTCCACAGGCTCGAGATTTGATGATCATCAGACTTCAATATTATTTACAAATGTGTCGTCTTTCACAAATAATGACTTTGTTGCCTGTATATACGATGAGAAGTGGTGGCTTGGAAAAGTTGAAGACAAAAGTGAATGTAACAATGATATTTTGGTGCATTTCTTTCATCCTTCTGGACCAAAAACTGCCTTTCAACTGTCAAAAAATGATACTGCTTGGGCACCCGCAAAAAAAATAGTACGTAAAGTTACTTCATTGGAGCTCACAACAATGTCTGGAAGAACACACAACATAACTGATAAACTGTGCAATGAGATATCATATTTGTTTAACTCTTTAATCAAAATTACAGCTGCCAAGTAGTTACAAGTTTTACATAAAGATATATAGAAAAACATTAGTGTGTGTTATAGTTTGTGACAGTGTAGTATATAAAACATATGAGCAAGTTTATAGAAAAACATTAGTGTGTGTTATAGT
The DNA here is from genome assembly GCF_026930045.1 of Uloborus diversus. Classification (NCBI taxonomy): domain Eukaryota; kingdom Metazoa; phylum Arthropoda; class Arachnida; order Araneae; family Uloboridae; genus Uloborus; species Uloborus diversus. The sequence goes on from NC_072736.1 coordinate 54,850,067, forward strand.
TTGTGACAGTTTAGTATATAAAACATATGAGCAAGTTCAAGCATTTTACCGGTAGTACTACTACTACAGTCCTGTATTTTTAAAAAAGAAGAAATGAACAATGTGTTGATACTTTATTGACTTAAGCATCAACTAACTTTGCCAGTTTAAATAATTTTAAGCCTATAGTTGTTACTTTAGCATTGCACGAGTGTATTTAAAAAGGTAGCGTTTTTATTGAAATTCACAACTCTATAACTCAAAACGTAGTTGAATATCAGTCATAATTTTTTTGTGAGATATTCTTATTAGTATTAAGAACATTTTATAAAATTTTCACTTTTTTTCATTCAGTCCCTTATCAGATATTGACCTACGAAAATTGGCATTAACGTGTTTTTGGACATTTTTGAAAAGCCGTAGAAAAAAAACTAGTTCATTCTAAAGACTAAAACTTATGCTGTTGGTAGTACTATGAGTACTCAAACACAGAAATAAAATAATATTGCTGAGTCTCTTTTCCTTCCTAAAAATTTACGCTCTCAAAAATTAGTGATTGTTAACTTTTTTTCGAATTTTTAGAGAAAGAGTTTAACTGACTTTCCTGCATGATAGGAAAATAAAAATATGGTCTATTTAAAGGACATTTTATGCTTAACACACTGGTTTTTAAATTATTTTGATATCTTTAAAAATGAATTGGCAATACAATTTTCCGCAAACTCTGTTTTTTGTCAAATTTGCCAAATTGCCATTTTAAAAATGGCTGCCAAATAAAAAATATAGCTAGTAATTTTTTTTCAATTGCAGTTTTGTTAATGTCTACCTATAGGTAATCCATGATAAAAGAATCAGGAAAATCAAAAATGTTGAGCAACAAATTTTACTCTTTTTGGGTGATTTCAAATGGATTGACCCATAAAGAAAATGATGTTCTTATAAATTCAGCTTTACAAAATTGTATAGCTCAACTTTATCTTTAAAATACAAACTTTAAGTTAAAATGTTAGGTGCTCAGTGCATTAAATTTAAAATTTTTTCAAAAAATCTGTAATAACCAAGAATTAGCTAATGATAAATAAAAATTAAAATTGCAAAATTAAATAAGTATATATGTAATTAAACAAAACAAAAGTAATTAGTTTTTTAGTTATTAAAAAAATAGTATAAAACAAGCTAATCTGATGTAGCATGTGTCAAAATAATTTTTAACTGCAAAAATAAAATATTTACAAGATGCTGAAGGGTTGAAACCTCAAACAAGGGAAACGAATTTTTGTGAATTAAGTTCAATTTTGGCATGTTTCTCATAAAATAAATTCATTTATTTTTTACTAAAATTAAACATAAAATATGCTAATCTAAGGTAGCATATATATGAAAATTACATCTGATTAGCCAAAATGTTTAAATATTTGCAAGATGCAAAAAGATTTTAAATTTCAAACATGAGAAGCTATTTTCTGTAAATTCTGAGTAAGTTCAATGTTGGCATGTTTTCCATAAAATAAATTTATTAATTTTTTACTAAAAATAAACATAAAATATGCTAATCTGAGGTAGCATATGCGAAAATAACATTCAATTCGCCAAAATATTTAAATATTAGCAGGAGGCAAAAAGCATTGAAATTTCAAAAAAAAAATCCTCAAAATCCGGGTAAGTTCAATGTTGTTATGGTTTCCAAAATAATTCCTGTTTTAGACATCGAAATAAATTAAAAAATAAACTAACCTGAGGTATCATATGTCAAAATAGCATCCAATTGGAAAAAAAAAAAAATCAAAATATTTACAAGATGCAAAAGGATTGAAATCCCAAACACAGAAGCAATTTTTCGCGATGTTGCAAATAGAACGCATATTCAAAAAATTGCACTAGTAAAATACTTTCTTAAAAGTTTTAAGCACAATCAAATGATTTTTGAAAGAATTTAAGCACTAAGAAACTTTTTCGAAGTTTTAAAGCTTTTTCAATGTTTTCAAGTAAATAAAAAAATGAACTTTTTTTTTCAAGCACTTGCAGCTGAAATATTAGTGACTAATTCACCTTGGTATAAAATAAACCAGACCTAAAAATCTTAGTAGCCACCACTGTCACCAAGTTTTTAAGTACAAAAAGTGAAAGAAGGGGGGGGGGGAGTCAATTTTTACTACTTTCAGAAAAAAAAATAAATAGAACCTTGCACTTGTTTACAAAAAACATGCTTTTTGGAAAATGTAAGTTTCAATAGGTTTTTGAATTATTTCAAAATAAATAAATGAGAAGTCGGCAAGAAACTGCATTTTAGATGAAATAGTTTTTTTAAGTTCACAGCAAAATCTCCAAAACAATGAGGATCAAATGCAATTGTGCAAATAAAATTTCACTTTTCAAAAAACTAATTAATTAAAAGAAAAAAAAACATGATTTATGACACCACTATGTTATTTTCAATAGTTTGCTTTGAGATAAGCATCTAAAATTCTGTTTATGGAAATTTAGGCATTTAATAGTCTTGTATACTTCGATCTTGAGAATGACCAAACATGGCGACTACGCGAAAAATTTACGGTAATAGATTTTTGAATTTGATGCATAAAAGTAATTGTAAGTAATTAAAAATTGCAATTCAAAGGAAATAGTCATTTTTCAGCACATTTGGGTCTAAAGCGATGAAGATAAAATAATATTCTGAAGGTAAAATTTTAAAGATAAAAATTTGGATTTTTCAAGAAAACAATTGTTATCCATAAAAGTAAAAGAAATTCTGGCACATTTAGCAGTATTTTCAATAGTTTTCATAGCAATTAACTTCCAATTCCGTTTTTGAAAACTTAGGCACTTAAAAGTCTTGTCTACTTCCATCTAGGGAATGACCAAAAATGGCGACTATACCGATCCAGATTTTAACTAGTAGTATATAAAAAAATTTAAAAAAATCCTCATAAAACAACAATTTAGTGGAAATGCTATAGTTTTAGGCACATTAGGGACCAAAGCAATGAGGATAAGATGAAATTTTAAATATTAAGTTTTTCATTTCTCTAGAAAACATTAAAATAATAATTAAAAAAAAAAAAGATTTGCAGCACATTTTGCGTTATTTTCATTAGTTTGCAGTAAATAAATATCCAATTGTGCCTTGTTCTTATAAACTTAGACACTTAAGCTTCTTGTCTGACTCCATCTCGTGAATGACCAAATATGGCGACTAAGTTTCACTGGTCCGGAGGTACGGTTTGCTTTCCGGTTGAACAAAAAATGATCGTTCCAGATTGACCCTGTTTCTTGTTTCGTATATTTATTTTATGATGTGAAATTTTGTGAATGAGCTGCTTTTGAGATGTAGAAATTTGGGAATGGGGCCGCTTTTACGATGCGGAATTCTGTGAAGGGGCAGCAAAGCGTACCCAATTTGGGTCTGGATTGACCCCTAAGTATGCATGTTTTTTTGACTTCCTCGATTCCTTTAAAATCGGGAACAGCTTTGCTTATTCTTTTTCGAAAACAAACTTGGTTGTGCGGTCTCTTCGGAGGCATTATTATTGCAACGAACGTTTAGTTAACACACGAACCTACATTCCGCACAATCGAAACCAAAACAATCGAAATTGAGCTTACTCCACGAAGTTTCGTTAAAAAAAAAAGAAAAGAAAAATGGCGCGTGTGGAGACTTGAAACGGTAGTTAGCCGGCGAGTCCTTCCTAGAACGATGTCGTCAAAATCTACACAGCGCATGCGCTCATCACGATCGCACAAGTTTAACGAAGACTCGGGACTTGCGCAAGAGCTGAATGTGCGCAGAATTGAACTGCGCAGTCGAAAGTTTCGCGCTCCGCTCGGGAAGAAACACGGAAGGAAAGATAAAATGGCGCCTGCGCGGGGCTCGCGGAAAAGGCTGTAGCTAAAAGTCGGGGGAATAGGAAAAAAAAAAAAAAAATAGGAAGCGGAAACTGAAAATATAGGAAAATATAGGAATTATAGGAACTTTTTCAGAAATATAGGAAAATATAGGAATATAGGAACGCTGCGATGCCTGTGTATGTATTCCACTATGTATATAACCAACCATATACAAAACAATACATTTTTGCCCAAAAATTGTATTTTGATCACATATTTAAAGAATTATTGTGTGAAACAACTTAGCAATCTAATATGACATTCACATTAAATGTGCTGGATATGCCCAATCAATGTTCATAGCCAAATTTCAGATATAAAAGGCCATTCTACAAAAAGTAAAAAGCTTAACTGGTTACAAAAAAAAAAAAAAAAAAAAGCAAACAACAATTTTTTAAGGTCCTAGTCTGTTTTAATCCAGTAATATGTCCCTGCATGACATCAAAATGTAATGAAATGTCGCCTCAATTTATTATTGCTATTTGTTTACCTAAATCTTTTGCAGAAATATTCTCCTGGTGGTTTTTGTTTATCAGAATTTTGCGAAGGGTCCGTTTTGGTTGGTCGGGATTTTGTGAAAGGTCCGTTTTGGTTGGTCAGGATTTTGTGAAAGGTCCGTTTTGGTTGATCGGATTTTTGCGAAGGGTCCATTAACGGCCCCAAATTTCCTCTGGCTAGACCCCTGTATATATATATATATATATATATATATATATATATATATATATATATATATATATATATATATATAATATATATATATATATATATATATATATATATATATAGTAATTAAAAACGAACAATAGATTTCATCACTCAAGAAATAAATTTCCCCTTAATTGATGTTGATAATCGTGGAAACTAAAAAATCTGAAACTTCACCATTCTTGGGTTTTGTCGTCTTTTATACTTTTCTTCAGAAAATGCTGAATTTTCCAGCTTTTTTTTTTACCCCAAGACAATTTTTGTGCTTTGTCCACATACTTACAATATAATATGCTACAAATAACCACATTTTAACAAGAAAAAAAAAAAAACATTTCTTCTAAAAAAAACAAGTTTTAGTTGTTTTTTGGGGGGTATTTTATTAAAAAAAACCCGAAAACAAAGTGTCCATGGGTTTTTGCCAACCCTGTTTTAAATATTTTCTAGTAATTTTTCTTTGTATACAAAAAATCTATAGTTTCTGGTATTTTTGAAGAGTATACTTGTGATGTTTTTTGTTGTTGGGTCATTCCATGTCAATTCAACCAAGCCATGACACCCACTGACTCGGATTTTGATGAAACTTGGTGAGTTTAGTCCTTTACTGTAGAAAAGTATCCACATCCATTTTTTCTCCTCAACCTGCTTTAGTTTTCATTTTACAGCCAGTCAAAATTTTGAATTTTTCGTATTTTCCAAACTATGACGATTCTGCTCGTTGATTGAAAATAATTTGTATTTCATTTATTTTTCAGCCAATTTTTATGAAAATTTACAGTAATATTAATGAAAGTATGAGGATTTCAGAAAAAAATATAAAAAAATTCTACGTAATATTTCAAAAGTAGAAAAAAATTATTTTCATAATTTTTTTTCTAAAAGTATGAAATACGTTAATGTCAATATCAACCAAAGGGAATATGATAATCGAAAAAATTCTTTTTTCCTGATGATCTTAGATGTGTGTTCTGCCATTAAAAAAATAAAATTAATGTCTTTTTCAGTTCTTTATATTTTTAGGTTAAAAACATATCTGCTTCATTGTGTTTTTTTTTTAATTTTATTTATTTATTTATTTTCCCACACTATAATCAAAAAAAAAAGAATGTATTTAAAAATATAAATATTTTAATAGTTTGCACATAAAATATTCATAATTTTTATTTTAATTACAAAAATGTTATTTTTTAAAAAAAATTCATTACATAGTACACTAGTGCAGCCAGAAATACCTTCTGGAGGGGGGTTTTGGACGAAAAATACCTACTGGAAGGGGTTTTTTGATTAACAGTACCTTCTGCAGGGGATTTCTTGATCAAAAATATCTTCTGAAGGGGGATTTTTTCATCAAAACAGTCCTTTTGCATGCAGAAACTACTGTATTTGAATACGCATATATGTTAAAACCAATGCCTTTAGGAGAATCTTAAAAGTGTGTTCTGCCATTAAAAAAAAATTATAAAATTAATGGCTATTCCATTTCTTTTTATGTATGTATATATTTAAAACAAAATATTTTCAAAAAAATTTTCATTTTCCAATTCGTTTACATAGCTGCATTATTTGCTAGAATAAAGAGCCTACAAACACAATTTTTAATGTATTATTTTATTAAACATACAGCATCTATGAAATCAGCCTGTTATTCCTATTATTTACAGGATATTTTTTTATTTACTTTTTTTCTGAAATATTGATTCAACTAAAATGTTTTTCCAACTTCTTTATGTATTATGATGATTAATATTTTATTACCTTTTGCAGAAATTCAAACTTTTTCAGAAATATTTTGTGATGCAGACAAATAGTTTGAATTCTTGTTCTGATTCAGTGCGTAGCTTTAGGAAAATTTGTTCATCTTCAGATAAATCATTAACATTTTCTACAACTTGTGTGCTCCATGACTAAATTTGTGACAATGAGTTAAATGTCAACTCTCCCACACTACACTTATCATCCATTTTCCTTACTAAAACAGGTAAACATAAGCAGCTCTAAGCACACAGAACATCTAAATGCAACTTACTGCAATAGGAATTAAAGTATCTCAAAGTTTGACTCAGATATCTGACAGTTTCAGTCTCACTTTATGTTCAGCATTTAATTTGCTTCTCTGTGTGTGGGAAAATCCTTTTTGCTCCTTGAAACATTAATCAAAAGGGGATATCAAATTTAAAAAAGTTTTTTTCTAACTCAACAGTATATTTATTTGTAACACTGAATCAGATGGCAATTAAGGAATTGTTTTAGAAAATATCCTTTAGAAACTCTCAGTTTAACAATATAATCTTTTTTCCTGCAATAAAACTAGAACAGTCATTAAGTTTACAACTTCTTGTACAGGACTATGAGTCTTGCTGTTTGGTAGGAATATACGTCGCATAATTATCATTTGACTGCAATTTCGAGTTTGAGTGCTTAAGAATTTTCTTTTATTTTTGAAAAACAATAGAATTGCTTTAATAATCAGATATTTAAAAAAGGGTATTTTTTTTAATCAACAAACATATTTGTATATCCACTTGTTAAGAGAAACTCCATCTGAACAAATTTCATGACCTCCTTTTTTACATACACCACAAAGCAAGTTGCATAGTTTATTCCTTTGATTTTTTTTTTAAACTGTTTTATTCACACTCTAGCAAGTTTCACTCAGAAAATTTTTCTTAAGTAAAAATATTTTTTTCTCATCCCTGAGATGTATTTTTGGGTTGCCAATCATTCCTTCTCTTTTTCATCATTAAAAGCTCATAGGAAGTAGTTGCTAACAAACACAGCAACTCCTAATCCCACTTTAATAGTGAAAGGCATTCCCATATGCTCTATGTACTGTTTGCATTAAGTTTAATCAAATTTTCCAATCAAAAGCTACTGAGAAAACGAAAGTTTTTATATGCTTTCATCTTCATATACCTTGTATCCATAAGTGTTACTTCTTCAGCACTCTATGGAACCCCACGCCTTGCAAGAGACAAATGAATAAATGATGAGTAAACAGCACATGAATTATAAACTTCTGCCATTACAATACTATTTTTGAGAACCCCATTTCTACCTCTCAGCCCTGAAGAAATCCTAGGGGTTCGCAAACCACTGGTTGGGAAACATGTAGATGAAGAAGGATTTCTTTCACTTTTACAGTAGGAGAGCATTTCACAGGCTAGTAGAAAGATGAGAACACTTTTGAATAGGCTACTATGTCAGTGGCGCAGCAGACCCCCCCCCCCTCCCCAAAGTCATTGGTTTTAACATACATGCATATTCTAATACAATAGTTTATACATATGAAAGGACTGTTTTGATGAAAAAATCCCCCTTTCAGAAGATATTTTTGATCAAGAATTCCCCTTCAGAAGGTATTGTTGATCAAAAAACCCCTCCAGCAGGTATTACTGATCCAAAAAACCCTTCCAGTAGGAATTTCTGGTCCAAAAACCCCCTCCAGAAGGTATTTCTGGCTGCAATAGTGTACTATGTAATGAAATTTGTAAAAAAAATAGCATTTTTGTGATTAAAATAAAAATTAAGAGTATTTCATGTGCAAATTATTGAGATATTTATGTTTTTAAATGCATTAATTTTTTCATAATAGTGTGGGAAAAAATAAATTAAAAAATAAAATAAAAAAAAAAACAATGAAGCAGATATATTTTGAAGCTAAAAATATAAAGAACTGAAAAAGCCATTAATTTTATTTTTTTTAATGGCAGAACACACATTTAAGATCATCAGGAAAAAGGAATATTTTCGATTATCATATTCCCTTTGGTTGATATTGACATTAACGTATTTCATACTTTCAGAAAAAAAAATTATGAAAATAATTTTTTTCTACTTTTGAAATATTACCAGGGGTCTGTCCAGGATTTTTCACAGGGTCCGTTTTTTGTGAAAAATCAAATAATTTTGTGAAAAATGAATTAATTTTGTAAAAAATCAAAAAATTTCGCAAAAAAAAAAAAAATTTTTTTTTTGTTAAAACTAAATTTTAGAATTTAGAGGTGGCACAAACTGCATCAATTAAACTTAAAGTTGAGTGTTTTCCTCTTCTACGTCGAGATAATCATTCTGGATTTTTTTTTCTGATATTTGGCGGGGGGAGGGGGGGCATCGCTCTTTCAAGTATCAATATTTATCTACCATTCTACATTATGTTAAATTATACTAGATATATTTCTGTACAGTACTTAAAATAATTGTAACAAAAATATAAAGAAATAAAATAAAATTCAGAATAGGGTTCAGCATTAAACTTTTTGACCCAAGACACTTTTAAAAAGCACAGAATTTCGTTTAAAACTTATAAATTCCGTGATTTTAACAAAAATAAAAAGATATTTCAATTGTTTACCTCTTAACAAAGCGTAATAATCATTAAAAATTCGAAAAATCGGATTCCCATAGCGGATGCAAAGAGATCGCAATTCTCAAAGTGAAGGCATCAAAAGTATAAAAACGGCTTGTAAAAGAAATATTTTTGATAAAATTATTTTAAAATTGCATTTTACAGTCCTATGATAAACATATCATTAATATCTGTATCGACCATCTATTTAGCATTTTAATTTTTGACTCATAACAGAAAATGGAATTTTGCTTTAAAAACTTGAAATGAGAGTTCTAACAGAAATAAAGAGACTTTTCATTTATTTGAATCCTAATAAAGCGAAGTTAGCTTGAAAAAAGAACAAAATATGATTCCCATATGGGATGTTAAAAGATTGCATTTTTCAAAATGTAGACATCTAAAGAAAAAAAAAACTGTAATTAAAAGATTTTATTTAAAGTTAATCATCCTTGTCAGCATCGAAAAATCAAAACCCATATAATTTTCTCCCAAAATAACAATTAAACATAGCACAGCACCGTAAAAACGCAAATATTGACAAGCTGGCAAAATGATGAGAATATTTTCTAATCAAGTCATTATAAAGGTTCAATGCCAGACACTAAGTGGTGATAATTTTGAATTTGGTAACACTACCTGAAGGGATCATATTTTTTCCTCACCCTTACTATCCCTTTGCAGTTCTAAGTTCATTTCGCAGATATATATTATTATTGTTTATTAAATCATGAGGGGAGAAAAGTGCTTACCAATGCCTTTTCAGAAAAGTTTACAAAAACACCGCTGCTAATTAGCAGTCTTGCATAATATAGAAGAACGCGGGAACGGCGTTTCGCAGAAAATTTTTAGCTTTGCAGAAATTTTTTTTCAAACTGCTAACGTTGATTTAATTTTTTTTTAATGGAATTTTTAAGAAAATCCTAAAGTTTATTTCGGTTAAAGTCTTTCTCCAAAAGCCTTTTGAAGCACATGTGTAAAAAAAATAATGGTTTCGGCAGTCTTCTTCAGTTGGTGAAAAATAAGAACTAACTATATGTTATTGTAAAAAAAATAAATGATTTAAAGCATTTTTTTTTTTTGTCTCTTTCATATTTGAATACAAATTAAATTTTTTATTCAAGGATGAGTCAGGCAAAATAATTATTTGCAGAAAATTTTCCAGTTAGGATCTGTGTTTGCAGAAAGCTTTTCATTTTATCTAAGTCTGCTAATTAGCTGTGATAAAACAAACAACCATTATATTTATTTGGCAGTAGCAATTATTTATTGCTTGCAGGAGCATCCCAAGAGTGCCGATTTTTTTTTTCTTCCAAAATTAGCCGATTTTGTATAAGCTGATCCCTCTAATTTGACTTAAAAAAAGGTTCCAAAAATTATTGGTTTATACACAGAAATATGCATTATTTTGCTTTCAGATTTGCTCTTTCAATAAACAATTTGACAGATCGGATCTTGTTTATCAGAATTTTGTGAAGGGTCCGTTTTGTTTGATCGGGATTTTGTGAAAGGTCCGTTTTGTTTGATCGAGATTTTGTGAAAGGTCCGTTTTGGTTGATCGGATTTTTGTGAAGGGTCCGTTAACGGACCCAAATATCCTCTGGCCAGACCCCTGATTATGTAGAATTTTTCTATATTTTTTCTGAAATCCTCATACTTTCATTAATATTACTGTAAATTTTCATAAAAATTGGCTGAAAAATAAATGAAATACAAATTATTTTCAATCAACAAGCAGAATCCTCGTAGTTTGGAAAGTACTAAACATTCAAAATTTCGACTGGCTGTAAAATGAAAACTAAACCAGATTGAGAAGAAAAAATTGATGTGGATACTTTTCTACATTGAAGGACTAAACTCACCAAGTTTTATCAAAATCTGTGTCGCTGGGTGTCAAAATGCCATTTTTTTGGTTGAATTCACATGGAATGACCCTGTTGTTAAATGTTGTTTACATATATTTTTGTTCTGAAATGCTTTGATCATGTTTTTTTTTCTGAATATTTCCTGTTGGCGCTAAAAAAGCATTGCTAAGAATGATGTATGACACATGTCATAATACATCATACATCGTTTTCTTGGCGATGCTTTCTTAGCCCTAACATGAAAAAGTCTCCAAGGGTGGGGTAGAGGACATTAGCTCCAATAAACCTCTGAGAAATTAGCGAATTTCATTCTGATTCCATGATTTTGAATCCTCCCCCCCTAACTCTCCAAACTGACAAACCTACCCTTACGGAAATTAAGCTAGAACAAAGGAGTATTTGTTTTTACTTCATTACGCCAAAATATCTAGTTCTATGATCTTGCCATTGCATTCAACTATTTTTTCCTTGGCGTTTAGTGCACAAAGGGCATAAGTACGGGACTTGCGCCCTTTTTGCACTAAACAAAAAATGTGACCCCAAAATAAAGTGTTTTGTTGTGCAAGGATTGACTTCCCTGCTACACCAGTCTATGTCTCTACATACAAATATAGGAAAACCACGGCTAACTCAATTTTGAAAAAAAAAAAATGTGACTTATGCCCTTTCAACAATAATAGATTCAGTTGTTTCAGGGTCAAAATAATAACAAATGGATAAAAACATTGAATATCACACAAATCAAGCCAGATTAAACTATAAAAGTGTTTGATTCTCAAGAATAATTATAATAGTGGTATATAAATAAAAATAAAAAAGGGGATAATGTTCCTAAAAGTTCTACACATCACTGTTGCAATTTATAGAATCTTTGAACAAAAATCCCTTAGGAATTTAAATTTGGGACATGGCTTTTTAGTTTTAGTTGCTGAACGGTAACCAAAATTTAACTCTATCGTATTTTTAAAACCTTTGAATGTACTAAACAATCATTTGCAGTTTGCCCATCCAAAATATTTATGTGCCAATTACCAACTCAAAAATCTGCAAAGCCAAACTCATTAAAATTGTAAGCAAAAATTTTAAACTATTTTGGCAAAAAATCTAGCTTACTTACAAAAAAAAAACGGCTGTTTAATCACGCATATATTAGAAATTGCCACAGAAACAAAAGTTAAAATGTTAAAAAAAAAAAAAAAAAAAAATACATAAAAACTGTGTGGAACGTTTACGACAGCTTTCAAATACAAAATCTTGCTATTTGCCCACAAATCGATAATATTAAAATAATATTGAATATTACAATTTTAATTGCCCCAAAGAAATCAAGAGTCGGAATAGTTTTAATTGCACTTAAAACGATGCAAATATTACAGTGTAAACACATATTGCTCTCTAGTCCATCACATTAAATTTAAGCCTATTTGTTTAGTCTACGTTTACAAACAGAAAAGTATACGCACCTGGCTTCTAGATGACTGACTTTGCGTCTGCTCAATCTGAGAAGCTTGCGTTTGAGATGGCAAAGAAAAATCTGTGAATTCGAAATCAGAACCCTGAGTATCAGCACCCAATAAATCATTTCCTTCTTCAGGATCCAAAAAAGTTAACGTTTGAGAGCTTGGGCCATATGCATCGACACTCATTTTTAGGAAATTACTAAATAGATGACACACAGGATTCCGAAATGCAATATGAACAAACAGCAACCTTGCACGTAACAACGATACAAAGTTTGTTATCCGTATCAGCACTGACCAAATCGCACCACCATGTTTAACATCCAACAGTGCAATAAAGCTTATGTTCGTTAGGCACTAATCTCACAACGCAAATGTAACACTGCATAAATATTCCTTGATGTAATTACAATAAATAGTGCAAATTCAAATACCAAATACAAACAAATCCAGTTTTCAGATGAGATAAAAGAATGCCTGCATAGAACATTTACTCAAATTTACAAATGTTACAAGCTGCGGAATGGCTATTATGCCCAAAGGTTAGAAATAGAAGTGAAAGTTATTATCTTTAAGCAAAACATCATGCAAGGAAGGATTTAGGAAGTTTCGATTTGCTAAGAACATACAAATAACACGTAAAATGTTAATTAAAATCATTAAACATTTTACTCATCACATAATTGATCACACTAAGGTCAAACAGGGAGGCTAAAAGACTATTTGTTAAAATCAAATGTCATACAATAAATAAAGGAACAGGGTCTGTCAAACTCTTTCCAAGTTCTCTTCGGTGAATAACACAAACTTGATGCGAAATTTGCTTTTGAAACTTCGTAATCCTTCAATTTGTGCATGTGAAAGAGATATTGAATTTGAAATGAAACGTAATAATTTTAAAAACTTGAGATATTTTTTGCAGACGTTAGACGGGCCACGTAGGTTGCTTCCAGTTAATGATACAGCTCAGTGGTGAATTACTCTCATCCAGAGAGACTCTGGTTGCGTTCGATGAGCACGACCGAGAGCGACCGGTTAGTTAATCATGTGACAACTAATGATCACGTGCTCCAATCAACCAATCAACTGCTTAGAATGGTAACCAGTGAGGTAACCGGTTGATCATAGAACGTTGCGGTAAGTAACCGGTTACTTACTGGTTAACCGGTGAGGTTCGTCGAACGCACCCTCTGTCTGTGCGTTTAGAATCTTGAGTCAAATTTTGTTATAGTATCGTTGTCATGCAAGGATCCCCTTGAAATAGATGTATTATTCATCTATTTTAAATCTTGTTACTTGCATCTGTGAATTTTCGACGATTTAAAATTATTTGATTTTAATTGAGATCTCCACGGCACAAGTCAAGAACTTATGAAATGTTCAAAATTGGAGAAATTAACGAAGTTTAGTCGATTATTATCTATTTAAACGTAGGACACAATATACAGTTTAAAAATAGACATAAAGGAAATTATTCTTCCAAATAGTGAGTGCAACTTGCAAGATGTGTCTCTCAAATGTGCATTATTGAAATATTTTGTGAATAATCGAGTTTACTTTTTTAACCTAATTTTTATAGTTGTGTTTACAATTTATATCCTAGGAATGTCTGAAATTATTTGATTTTTTAAATTTGTTAATGCCCCCCCCCCTCCCCGCCAGTCTTTGATGAATAGAAGTTTAATAATTAGTTCATTCTAAAAAAATTATAAAGAACTCTTAAAATAACATATTGTGCAAAGAAAAACTTTCAAAATGTGAAAAGCAAGTGTTGATAGCAAGCTGTTTTTTTTTTTTTTTTTTTTGTCAAGCAGCTAATCTTTCAGTTTATAATTAAAGTGAAAAAAATGCATTATATGTTATGCATCCGTTTATCACTAATAATTTTATAATCTCCCCCCAATATCTCGATGGTCATGTATTATTTTAATGATGAAACTTATTTGCTCCTGTATGTTGGGTTTGTATATCTTTATCTTTGTGCCTCAATCTACAACATATGTTATCTTCAAAACACCTTTAAAAAATGTTTTTTATTACCTACTTTTCCAAATCTAATTTTGCAAGCATTTTAATATCTGTAGTAGTCCAAGCAATTCCTGTGAGTCTTTCTCTAAATACATGAGTATATTTAACCACATTAAAAACAACATACCTTTCACAATTGATTTTTATAACTTCTAAATACATGGTATATCACATATAAATGTTCATTTGTTTTTGTTTTGATAAAGATCTCTTTTTTGTTTGTTCGCTCTGTTTTGTTCTCCTTCGTTTAAGTAAGCCAATTCTAAGATTTTTCTTTTTCCCAGATGGATTCTCCTTGGACAAATGAAATATGATCTGTAATTTGTGCATATTTCTTGAATGACCAACCCAGTACAGTCATCATTCAAGATTAAAATGAATCAAGAGATAGCTCCAAATAGTTTGGAAGCACTGAATCATTGCGACAATGAACCAGTCTTTTTTACTGGACTTTCTAAGAGTAAGATTATTTCAGACAAGCCTTTGCTTTGTTCAAAATGTAGCTCGAAAATTTCCTCTATACAAGGAACAAAACCTTCAAACTCTGATAAATATTGCAATGCATGTGCTAAAAATTCAAACTGTTCAAATAAAGTGGATTTACAAGATTTGCTATCAAAAATTGACTTTAATTTATTAGAGAAAATTATTGAAACATCATCTGTTTCTCCAGCTTCTACTGTGAAGTAAGTATGCTTTCTATTTCACTTTTTTCTTCTTTTTCTCAGTGTGTGTATTGTATGTTCTTCCTTCCCTATTGTGTGTATGCATATGTGTTAATTTCTGTATGTATGTTGAATTGAAATTTATTATTATTTTCACAACTTTTAAAGAAATGCTTTATTAAATAACATTATTAGTTTTTTCTTTTTGTTGGTTTTTTTCTATTGTAATTTTCAAAATGCATATTTTTGTGAATTATCAGGGATCTTGAAATCCAAAGCCCCTTGTTAATTTGGTCGTTGAATCACCTTACCCAAAAAACTTAATTACTCCGATTCCAAACCTTAACGGCCCATAGGGTTTTGCCTTTAGTTTCTGACTAGACTCACATGACCTCTCGTCCTTTGAGAAAAGAACAAAAAAAAAAAAAAAATCCAGTGAGACATTCAAAAATTATCATCAGAAAAAAGAAAATGTCATACATTTTATTCAGTTAAAATGCACAGTAAACAAATTAAGAATCCCCGGTTTACCTATCCAAACATCCATCTGCCGAAGATGTCATCACTACAGAAAAGTCAGTCTGAAATTAATCAAAGTTTAGCATTGTAAATTGGCACAGTTAGAATCGCTTACCGTATTTTTGGGAATAAGCGCTGCATCGAAATATATTCTCAAAGGGAAAATAATTTTAATGTATGCGCCGCACACGGTGTAAGCGCCACACCCCCCATATGTGCCTAACCCAACATTAAACAACTTAAAAGCACAATTAGTTAGTAAAGAAAGCTGGAATGAAATGCAAATGAAAGAAATATTTTTAATTAACAAAATTATATATACTTTACTGGAAATATAATTTTCTTACCTTGAGATGGAGACACTCGTTGGTTATCCAGGGCGAGGGACACGAACCCTGTTTAATGCCTCGCCAATGTCAAACTCGCTGGCCCAAGTAGCACAAAAATATCACTCGATGTAGAAACGACATAGGTCGGCGTTGAATATCGAACAACGTATAAGATCTTGAAACATATAGAGCTATGTCAAAGTAGATTTTTTCGCCGACTTTATTCAAAAAATCCTTTTTACTGCCTAGTTCGACGTTTGAAATCGATTAATCATTATTAAAATCATTTATATAGTAACACTGTTATTGATATAGAAATCAGAAGCAAAATAGAGAATTGCAAATATTGAAAAACGTTGTTTTATATTAGAAAAAAAAAAAATGAAACACTGACGTTTTTTGAAGTGACAGATGTACTTTTTCTACGTTAATCATTATGTTGTGCTAACTGCCGGCAGCAGGACAATGTGGTGGACTATCGGCAGCATTTTCAACATTTTTTTTAAACTTTTATTTTTTTTTAACTTGAAAAAAAAAAAAGACTATCCGCCACACCCGTTATATGCGCCGCACTGGCAATTGTTTTGCTTTTTTCTTGTATGCACTGCGGCGCTTATTCCCGGAAATACAGTATATATCTGTGCAGGCGCGGATTCGGGATTCGGCTCAGGAGGGGGCTTTTTTTTTTTCAATTTCGGCGCTCCCACATACCCCCCCCCCCCACCAAATGAATTCACAAAGAGGAAAAATCACATTTTTGTTTGTTATCCACCTCTTCTTTACTTTTGAACATTCAACTATTCTCCCTTTAGGGAAAAAAATATTAAGTAAAAATGCATTGCTAATGGAAGCAAAAAATAATTTAAATAAACTAATGTAGGACATAGTAATAGGATTTTATAGTGGAGTTCTTAGAACTGGTGACACCTAGGACGTTAATTTGTAGTGCCCCCCCCCCCTCACTCGCCCCATCAAGAAAAAAAAAGTACAACAAGGTATTGTGCTTTATTATTGCAATAAAAGTAATTGATGCGCATAACGTTTTCAGTTTAAACAATTGTTTTAATATAGCTTTAAATAACAAAATGCAAAAATGTAAGCACGGATGCAAGGAAGAGGAGATGGGGTTGATAATTTGAGGGACTGTGCACCTGCCATAAACGCAATTTCAGTCGACCTTCGATGAAGTTTCCGGAAGGAGGATGAGGATTCTTCAAAAATGTTTCAAAATTGTAGTCTTAAAAACGTGATTGAATTCCATCTGAAGTTAAAAGAGCAGGTGCACAACTTGAAAATAGTTTTTTTTTTCGTTTGAAAGGGGGGAGGGAGGGGGAGCACTTTAAAAAAAAATCCCTCAGACACATGGTATATATGTTATATATAACACACATACAAAAACTAACAGGACCGCTGGGAGATCAAAACTGAGAGATGATCTTTGGTAATGCTAAAGGAAGCAAATGTTCAGGGCCCTCCCCAGAATTTTTTTGAAATTTATGTCTTAAAAACGTGATTATAGACTGCATTTGTGGATGTTAAAGAAAGAACTGGGGTTTTTAGGAAATATCATCAATGCAAATAGGCTATTATCAAACGGTAAAAAAGCCCTAAAATGCCAAGAATTATTGAACTACTAGAATACCGATTTTTTGAATCGATTTACCACCCCCAGCCAATGTTTCAAAATGGAAGCTCCAAAAACAAAATTTTTGACAATCTGAAGATATTGAAGAGAGGAAAGTTCCAGGGGGGACTATCCTCTGGAAGTTTTTCGAAATTGAAGTTCTCAAAACAAAGGTTTTTAGACTTTCTTCAATGATGTTAGAGGGAAAAATTCATAGGCTCATCCTCTTAAAACTAGCAAAATTGTAGCTTTAAAAACGCAATTTTCATCATTCTTCATTGATATTGGAGATTCAAAATTGCTACTCAGACGATTTTCGGTGTTGTTAGATGACGGGGTGTTCGGGGGCTCTTCCTCCTGAATAATCTCTACAAAATTAAAGACCAGGAAACCAAATTTGAGACTATCTGCAATAATTTTCTAAGGGGGGGGGGGGGCTTGAGCTTCGCGCACAGCATTCTTATTTTCAGAAGGGAGGTGGAACAAATTAGCTTCCCAAGAATCTGCAACTGTTAAATGTATTTAAATTTAAAGATTTCTTTTTAAAATAATTTAGGTTTTTTCCTAACATTTCTTTTCCTTGTTAAAATAACTTTTCTATCCCTAAGACATGATCCTTTCAGTAAGAAAGAATACTTCTGAAGAAAAAAACATCAACTCAGCATTCAGGGATTGGTACCGGTTCTGTGGACCCCTCTTCTGTTTTCGCCACATAAGAAGAAAGTAATTAAAGACTGCACTAGCGCAGCCAGAAATACTTTCCGGAGGAGGTTTTTTGATGAAAAATACTATCTGGAGGGACTTTTTTAATCAAAAATACTCTCGGGAGGAGGTTTTTTGATAAAGTGGATTTTTTTTAAAATCAAAAATACCTTTCGAAGGGTTTTTTTTTGCTCAAACAACTGTACTAGAATCGGCATTTATGTTAAAACCAATGGCTCTGAGGGGTGTATTCACCGTCAAACCCTTTACTTTCAGATATTTTTCAAAACTTAAGTCATAAAAACGCTATTGTAAACTATCTTTCGTAATGTTGAAGGAAGGAATGAGGTTCATGTGTATTTTTTTTGGAAAAGTTTCATAAACGCGATTTCAGATGATCTTCGATGATGCTTCGCAAAGAGAGGTTAGGAGGCTCTCCCTTGGAAATTTTGTCGAAATTAAAATTCTAAAGACTTAATTGTAGTTACTCTTTTATGATGTTAGGCGTTAGTGGAAGGGTTTGGATTTGGAACTTTCTCGCGAACATTTTTCGAAATCGAAGTTTTAAAAACGCAATTTTTGACGATCTTCGGTGATGGCAGAAAGGGGAGAGGTTCGCCCCTTCCCTCGGACATTTTTGAAAATTAAAATCATAAATAAAAAACACAATCGCAAGCCAGCTTTTGTTAGATTTTTAATTTAAACTTTCACAAAACGTGAAAGAATCACTTAATTTGAAAAAAAACGTTTTTGCATCATGCAGTATCAATCCTTTTTCGATGTAAACATTGCATCACGTTGTGACGTCATGTGTGCGATCGGTTGCAATGACTCAGTCAAGTGAATGAACTTTTGGGTGAACCGAGTCACCAGTTTATTGTATCTTATAACCGCAAGTTTTTTTTTTTTTTTTTTAGATTGAATTACTTTTTAATTGGCAACACATCTTTAAATTTCTTGCATTGGCAACACATCTTGTATTTTGCATATTCTTAATTTGAAAGCCATGTGAAGACCTTTAAATACTTCGAGCGATTTTTTCGCTCTCTTTTCTCACCTCACATAGCCGCAAAAATGTGTTGTACGTGATTTCGTGATGTCTGCCAGTGCCCTTTACTCCTGGCAGGGCGTAATACAACGTGATGTCTATTTTAAAGTCTTAAAACGCCTTTAGGCTTATTTTTATGTTACGTAAATGCCATATATTCCTAGGAATCAGCATGTTCGTAAAAGCTGAATGTATCGTTGTATTTTAGCAGCTAATCTTTGTCTATTCGTCTAAATGTTTTTATATCAATGAAGATGTTGTTCGTCAACTTAAGTAATCCTTTGTGGATAATAAATACAGATTTTCCATGAGGAAAAATGCTTCACGTGTTTTTCTTTCCAACTTCAGGCTATGGACATTTTTTTTGCAAGTTCACTTCTACTAGCGGTGTAGTAAGCTAAATTTCACTACACATAATGCTCACAAGTGGTTACGGCCCAGGTCACCTGGACTTTGCAATTCCTGGCCATAACCTGAAGAACTTGGAAAAATTGAATTTTATGCTCTGAAGAATTTTAAAACATCGTGAAATTTTGAAAGTATGGAAGTCCCTACAATACCTTTACTAAATGCCAATAATTGGAATACTTGGAAGAGAAACATACAAGTTGTCTTGCGTCATTCAGGCAGCTGGAATTCATCGAAGCTGACGAAAAAAACCTGAAGAAGAAAATTGACGTTCCGAGATAAAGCGGAATTGAATCTTAGAAGAACTCGAGCTTATACTACTATTTATCAGTTCCTGTCAGAAGAATTCAAGCCTCTAGAATGCACTACTGAAGGAAAGATAGCTTGGGAAATCTTGTGTGAAGTATTTTGAACCCTGACACCCGTGCCAGATTAATATCCCTGTTGGATAAGTTTTTTCAAGTCAAGTTTCAAGGCGGAGAAAGCGGTTGGTCTTTTCATCTGCCGGTGAAAGCAGCGCGTCACAATTAAAAGAAGTTGGCCATGCGATGTCCGACCTTTACATAGGTTTCCAGTATATCCGGAGTTTACCCCTGAGTTTGCATCCATTGTACAGCAAATCTACAGATGGTCTGGCGTGGACTTTACCCATTGAAAATAGAACAAGAACTGTTGCTTTCGAGCAAATAGAATTTCTGAAATGAGCGTTCCACTACAGACACCTGCTGTGTATGTGACCGTTCAGTCGCTACCTGCCGGTAAGATCCATCCTTGTAAAAGTAGTTGTAAACCTGTGTCAAATTTTAGTAAAAATAGATTTAAAGGAAATGTAATTTTGTGGGATTTTGGGCATAAAAAGGTTGATTGTTTTAAATTTAAGGCAAAGTCAAATTCTAAAAATTTATCTCAAGGGTCTTCTAATTCTCAACATAATGTGGTGAAATTAATGAGTCAGAAGCTTTGAATATTACTTCATCTGATTCAGATATAACGTGGATTGCCGATTCTGGAGCTACGTCACATGTCACTAAAAATAAAAATCTTTTCTCTGATTTTAGACCAGTTAATAACTTAAAAATGTCTATGGCTGTTGACGGTAAACAAAGCAATATTTTAGGGATTGGTACAATTCAATTTTTGGTCAAAATTAATGGTAGACATAGGAAAATTATCTTGAAAGATGTTCTGTACAATCCTGAAATCCGTCGTAATTTATTGTCATTATCTAAATTGGAACAGGAAGGTAACAAATTTGTTGGTCATAATACCATTCTTAAAGTTTATGACAAAAATTGGAATCAATTATTTTATGCAAAGCGTAGAAATGACATAAATTTATATTTTTTAAGCCTAATAGATATTTGTATTTGAAAAATAGTGAACATTGTGATAATTCTGAACCTGTTTGTAACATTTCTGAAAAAATTGGTAAAATTTCACCTGAAGATTTATGGCACAAGAGATATTGTCACATTAATTATGAATATATTTCTAGAACTAGCAAAAACAATAGTGTTAGAGGTCTTCCTGAATTGAATAAAAATGTTAACTATTGTGAAATTTGTAAATATACTAAAGCTAGGAGTATTTCTTTTAAATCGATTGGGGCCGTGAGATCTTCTAAACCTTTAGAGCTTATACACATGGATGTAGGTGAAGTCCCAAATTTAACTTTGAGGGGAGAGAAATATTATTTATCCATTATGGACGATTTTTCAAAACGCGTTGCTGTATATCCTATGAAATTGAAGTCGGATGTTTTCAATATTTTTGTAAGATTTTTAAATCGTAATGAAAGGCTTTTAGGGAGGAAAATTAAATCAATTCGTACAGATGGGGGGAAAGAATTTTGCAATCAAAATTTTGAAATTTTCTTGAATAACCGTGGCATTAGGCATGAGAAAACTAATCCCTACACACCGATGATGAATGGCATAATTGAACGGTTTAACCAGACATTAATGGGGGGAGTTAGAGCACTTTTAAAAGAGAGTAACTTACCTTCGAAATTCTGGGGGGAAGCTGCATTTTGTTTTTCTTATGTTTGGAATAGGTCTTGTCATGGGAGCAATCATACCCCGTTTGAACTGTTTTTCAATAAAAAGCCTAGCGTGAAACATCTTAGAACTTTTGGCTGTTTAACTTTTGTAAATGTTCCAAGTCAGAAAAGAAAGAAATTGGACGATAAATCTAAACCAGGAATTTTGTTAGGTTACGCTCAAAATACTAGAGGTTATCGTGTCTGGCTGGAAGACGAACAAAGAATCATAGAAACATGTAATGTCAGTTTTGATGAGGGAACTAAAGGGGCAGATGTTGTACTAGGTTCTGGATCAAGTAGTCCAAGGGTTATGAAATACTTACCTGACAATTTTGATTATGAATATCCTGTAACTTCAAATCAGGGAGTGGATGAGCTTTCCGGTGATAGTCCTAGTGAAGAATTAAAACCTTGTTCCGAAATTAATTGGTTGCGTCAAGCTGTTCCTAGACCATCAGGTGATAGAACTGATATTTACTATAGGATTGAAGGTTCAAATATTCGCTTGCGTTCTTTAAATGAAGTTATTAAATATTGTAATGATAACAAAATTGAATTTGATGAATCATATTTTGACTTTTCGGGCAAAAATTTAAAAGAGGGAAAGGTAATAGAAATTTTAGAGGGAAATCTTGCTGAAATTAAACTTCCATTAAATTTTAAAGAAGCCATTAATTCTAGGGAATCTAAACATTGGATTAACGCGATGGATCAGGAAATACAAACCATATATAATCGCGGTGTATGGGAGTTAGTGGATCCACCTGAACATAGTAAAATTTTGGGAAATCGGTGGGTATATACGGTAAAAGAAGATCAGCAAGGGAATATTGTGAAATACCGTGCTCGATTATGTGCCCAAGGTTATCTTCAGGAAGCTGGAGAATCATT
The DNA here is from genome assembly GCF_026930045.1 of Uloborus diversus. Lineage (NCBI taxonomy): Eukaryota > Metazoa > Arthropoda > Arachnida > Araneae > Uloboridae > Uloborus > Uloborus diversus. The sequence continues at coordinate 54,872,564 of NC_072736.1, forward strand.
CCAAGAAGTTTTTAGCCCAGTCATTGATTTTTCTATAATCAGATTGTTTTTCTGTATTTTTGTATGTCTTTTTAAATGGTGTCATCTGCATGTAGACATAAATAACGCTTATTTGTATGCTAATTTGGATACTAATGTATATATGAAACAACCTAGTGGATATGTACTAGAGCCTGGTAAAGTTTGTTTGTTAAAGAAAGCTTTGTACGGTTTACACCAAAGTGGTAGAATGTGGTACTATCAACTCCATGAAACACTTTTGAAAATGAACTTTTCTAGTTTAGATTGGTGTAATTGTTGTTACATATATAAAAATAAGGTTATTCTTCTTTTTTATGTTGATGATATCATACTTTTTGGCAAACTAAAATCTGATTTGAACGAAATTGTAAATTTTTTAAGAAATCATTTTGAATTAAAAATTTTGGGTGAAATAAGAAAACTTCTGGGTGTTGAATTTCAAAACATTGATGGTAATTGGTATATTCATCAGACAACATATATTAATAAAATTGTTGAGTTGTATTCTAGTTATAATATTCCAATTAGTAATGTTCCTATTTCGGTTGGGGTGGTTTATTCAAAAATTGATTCGCCTACTAGTAAGTTAGAAATAGATAAATGTAATTCTTTACCATATCGAAATTTAATTGGCTGTTTATCCTTTTTGGCTAGTAGAACTCGTCCCGACATAACATATGCTTTGAATATATTTTCCCAATTTCAATCTAATTATGGTGAAAAACATTGGCATGGTTTACTTCGTCTCCTTGGTTATGTTTTGTATACGAAAAATCTTAAATTGAAGTTATCAAATGTTTCAAATTTAAATATTAAATGTTATTCTGATTCAGATTGGGCAGCTAGTAGAGATGATAGGGTTTCAATAGGAGGTTACATCATTTTGCTAGATAATGCACCTATCATGTGGAAAACCTTTAAGCATAAATGTATTGTTCTTTCCACTATGGAAGCCGAATATGTCACTTTGACAGAGGCTGCTAAAGAATTTGTCTGGATCATAAAAATTTTAAAAAATGAAAATTTGAATTTAATTTTGAAAAATTGTGAAATATTTTGTGACAACATTGCTGCAATAGATTTTTCCAAAAGTCCTATACAAAATCAAAGAAGTAAACATATTGATATCAAGTATCATTTTTTGAGAAATCTAGTAAATGAAAAATTGTTTAAATTAATGTATGTGAGTTCTAAATTAAATTTAGCTGATGCTTTGACAAAACCTTATACCAAATCTCAACTTGGACATTTTTGTGACATTATTTTTGGGGGGGAAAATATATAACCTAAATTTGAACTTTTTGGGTGTGTAAAATTTTTGTGAAATTCAATGGTGACTTTGTCAATTTGAATTTATTGTGAATTTTTCTGATTGTTGTGCATGTTGCAAAAATGGGGCCGCTTGTTAGATTTTTAATTTAAACTTTCACAAAACGTGAAAGAATCACTTAATTTGAAAAAAAAAAACGTTTTTGCATCATGCAGTATCAATCCTTTTTCGATGTAAACATTGCATCACGTTGTGACGTCATGTGTGCGATCGGTTGCAATGACTCAGTCAAGTGAATGAACTTTTGGGTGAACCGAGTCACCAGTTCATTGTATCTTATAACCGCGAGAATTTTTTGTAGATTGAGTTACTTTTTGATTGGCAACATATCTTTAACTTTCTTGCATTGGCAACACATCTTGTATTTTGCATATTCTTAATTTGAAAGCCATGTGAAGACCTTTAAATACTTCGAGCGATCTTTTTCGCTCTCTCTCTCTCACCTCACATAGCCGCAAAATGTGTTGTACGTGATTTCGTGATGTCTGCCAGTGCCCTTTACTCCTGGCAGGGCGTAATACAACGTGATGTCTATTTTAAAGTCTTAAAACGCCTTTAGGCTTATTTTTGTATGTTACGTAAATGCCATATATTCCTAGGAATCAGCATGTTCGTAAAAGCTGAATGTATCGTTGTATTTTAGCGGCTAATCTTTGTCTATTCGTCTAAATGTTTTTTTTATATCAATGAAGATGTTGTTCGTCAACTTAAGTAATCCTTTGTGGATAATAAATACAGATTTTCCATGAGGAAAAATGCTTCACGTGTTTTTCTTTCCAACTTCAGGCTATGGACATTTTTATTTGCAAGTTCACTTCTACTAGCGGTGTAGTAAGCCTAAATTTCACTACACATAATGCTCACAGCTTTAACGATAAACGAAGAAATGGAATTCTGAAACTCTCTCCCAGAAATTTTTGGAAATTGAAGTCAATAATGGAATTTTTGACGCTCTTCGGTGGTGTTAGGAGGATAAAGGAGGGTCGCCCCCTTTAGGAGGACCTCCCCCGCCGTTTTTTTATTACTGAATGTTAAAAAACGCAGTTTTAGATGATCTTCGATAATAGTAGGGAAAGGGGGTGGGGGAGTCAGAGTTCTCAAGTGGAAATGTTTCAGAGTTGAAGACCTAAACCTGGTGTTATTAACATGTGTAACCAGGATACATAGTAAAGGTTGAATGATTAAAATCAATCGCTCCTCACTTAAAAAAATTCTGTATCCGCAGTTGAGAACGGGCAATTCTCATGATATTGCGCCCCTAAGCAGATGCAGATGCGCCCCACTCCTCACTGGTTGAGGAACGGTTAATGAATTTAAAAAAATTCAAATGTCTTTCTTTTGCACCCAGTTCCAAAACTTCCCCTAAATTTAGAGGGACACTCATAAAATGCAGATATTGCATCCCCTAGGGAGCGCGGGCGCCCCACAGATTGAGAAATGGTAAATGAACCAAATAAATTTTCCAAATGTCTCTTTCTTTTGTACCCAATTCCAAAACTTTCCCAGTAAATGTATAGGGAAACTTATAAGTTGCTGATATTGCGCCACCCAGGGAGCACTGAGAACCGTTGAAAGAACCAAATAAATTTTTAAAATGTCTTTCTTTCTTTTGTACCAGATTCCAAAATCCACCCCCCCTAAATTTAGAGTGAAAATTTATAAGATGCGAATAGTGCGCCCCCTAGAGGAGTACGAAAGCGGCTCGCTTCCCACAGGTTGAGAACCGCTGAATGAAACAAATAAATTTTCCAAGTATCTTTCTTTTGTACCTGATTCCAAAACTTCCTCTCTGAATTTCAAAGGAAAATTCATTAGTTACGGATATTGCGCCCCCTAGGGGAACGCAGATTGAGAACTGATGAATGAACCAAATAACTTTTCTGAATGTCTTTCATCTATACCCAATTTCAAAATTTCCCCCCTAAATTGAGGGAAATTTTTTAAGTCGCAAATATTGCGCCCTAAGAAGGGCGAGAAAGCGCCCTACTTGATATTCGTTTAGAATCGTAAATGAGACAGATAAATTTTCTAAGTATATTTCTTTCTTTTGTCCCTAATTCAAAAACTCCCCCCCCCCTCGCTATATTTAGAATAAAAATTCATTAGTTGCGGATATTGTGCCCCTAAGAGACGTGCCCTACTCCCCACGCACTGAGAAGTGGTGAATGAACCAAATAAATTTTCTAAATGTCTTTCTTTTGTAAACAATTACAAAATTTTCCTACCAAATTCAGAAAGAAAGCTCATATTGCGCCCCCTAGAGGGGCACGGATGCGCCCCACTTCACACAGGTTGAATACTGGTGAATGAGACAAATAAATTTTCCAACTATCTTTCCTTCTTTCTTTTTGGTATTTAAATTTTCGTCCAGGGACGCTTTCAGCGCCCCCTTCCTACTGGCGCCCCTGATTTTCCCAGGGAGGGGCAATTGCCCCCATTGCCCCCCCTTTGGATCCGCGCCTGTATCTGTGTGGAAGTGGTGTGTGTATTTTTTTCCCTACAAATTTGTAATCATAATCAAAATTGTACTGCACCTTAATTTTTTTTTCGAACTCATGAATAATTAGAGGGAGAATGGATTGAACTTTCTGGTTTGAGATGGAGTCATTACTAAATGTATACAATATGAACCTTGAAACAAAAATATCATATTCACTTAGATAGGGGGTCTGGTGTTTTCTCCTCCGAAAAGTTTTCGTAATTGTAGTTTTAAAACCAATTTTAGACCATCTCTGATGATGTTAGGGGATATAAGGTTCAATATCCCCTTCCAGGTAATTTTTCCATATTGAAACTTCAAAAACGCAATTGTAGATAATCTGCTGTTGTGTTAGGGGGAGGTGATAGGTTCAGGGGTCTCATCTGATAAGTTTTAAAAATTGTAGTTCTAAAAATGCACTTAGACTATCCGTAATAATGTTAGGGGAAGAAGAGATTCGGCTTCTGGCTCCCGGAAAATTTTTGCAGTTAAAGTCTTAAAAATGCTATTTTAGGCTTTGTATGGTTGGGGGAAGGGCAGTTTTCTGAAATTGAAGCTCTAAAATCTCAATTGTAGCCGATCTTTGCGACATTAAGAAAAAGATTTGTCTTAAGCTCTCCCGGAATTTTCTCAAAATTGAAGCCCTGAAAACCAAATTTAAGGCAATCTTTAATAATGTTTACGAGAGTGGGGTAAGGGAAAGGGGCGCTCCATTTAAATTTTCGAACTTGTAGCTTTGAAAACGCAGTTTCGATAGATCTTGGTAATGTTAGTGAAAGGTGAATTTTGGTGTCATAATCCCGGCAGTTTTTCAAAATTAGTACTCCAAAAACGCAATTCTAGGAATGTCTTTGTGTTAAGGAGAGAGGAGGGGAATCAAGGGCTCTCCCCTATAAATTTTTCAAAATTGAAGTTCTAGAACTCAGTTTTAGATGATTCTTGATGATAAAGAGTGTTATCGGGCGTTACAAGAGGTGGGGGGCTCTTTCCTGAAATTTTTCCAAAATTGAAGTCGCATACCCAAAAAAAGATGGATCACACACAGATACCCTGTGACAAATATTTTTCAGAAATCCTCAAAAATGGATTCAGTTATTCAGCACACATTGAAAATCAGAACTCAAGAATTTTAAGGAATCAAATATCCTTCTATACATATCAGATATAGAAGACGGTTAAAATGACTTATATATATCACATATAGAAGAAAGTAAAAATGATTTACGAAAAATAATTAAAACACCATAAGAACAGACTGTTCTACTTCTATCAGCGAATACCTACATCACTGAAAGTGTTAAAGGTCATCTAATGATAAATTGAAAGAATCAGTTTAAAAATGGTGGAGAAGATGATAGTAAAGTGAATTGAAAAATTCTACATGAACTTAAACTAGTTTATGAAGAAAATATATTGATTGTCTATTGGAGAGATAAAAACATATGTTATTCGCAAACTTCAAAACTAGTTCTTAACAATTATCAAGGTGCAAATGAATCAATGAAAGAGCAGAGTATAGTAGTCAGAAGTATTGCAAACAATACATGACAAAGAGGGAAAAAAAATTTTATTTCAATCATATTGGACCTCTCTCCATCTCATCACTGTCACACGTATCCATCATGCAAAATTGCTTATAACAAATTAAAAAGAAAGCAACTTGTCTAATCCAGCTTTTGAAGCTGACACCAACTCCATCCCATTTCTGATGTTCCCTTTATTGAAAAAGAGACACGGTCATTAAATTTTGGAAAGAGTATGTGAAAAAAGTATTCTTTATGCATTTATTTCTTGTTGAATGAGTTTAAATATTTTTTCCTTACAAAAATCGAAAATTTCACATTGTAAAGAAAAAACAACTTTTGAAAAAAAAGCCCCCCTCCTAAATTTTGATGGGGCAACTTGCAACATACCCCCCCCCCCTGTGGGCACTGCTGTTGGGGTCTGCTGGCCATGGGTAAAAAGGAAAGAAAGAAGCATAGTCACCTTCATATATTTAGATTTTTTCTCATTAAAAAATGTGTTATCCTCTAAATTTGAGACTGTAGGATTCACCCAACTTAATCCTTTGGTAAATTACCCAAGAAGTATTATGTTGCATGAGAATAACGTGTTTTTTTTTATGTAGTAAGGCCATGGTCACTTTAAGTAATATTTATAATTTAATTTTAAAGCATGTGCTTTTTCTGAACTTTAAAATTCAAAATTTTTAAATGTTTTTTTTTTTTTTTAAATTTAAGGACTGTAATTTATGATCAATACTCAATTGTAATTTTAGGCGAAAAACTCTTTTACCTTTGCCTAGTCCATCATCTAATAGTCAGTCATCCGACCAATCAACGAGTACTTCTCACTTCCCTGATGCACAGGTACTTTAACAATAATTTCTATTTCTGAAAAAGTATAAGTTAGAGAAATATATGTTGGGGTAAATTGTATATATATTTTTTAATGGTAGGCTGCGATTAAGGCAAAATAAAGAAACACAAAAAATAGAAATAAGAACGAAAAACAAAGAAGGTCACAAGATAACTTGTTTAGCCCATAAGGGCCTTTGCTTCCCAGTAACAGCGGTGCAGAGTCGAAGAGACAAGTGGCAGGGCAGATAAAAGATGGGCTGAGTTCATGTCCCTATCCAGATTGCATAGCATACATTTTGGGCCTTTTTTAAATTATAATAAATTAATCATGTTATTTGTATACTTGGTTTTCAATGTGCATTGAAAATAATCAAAAGTGAAATCAACCAGGATCTTAAAATTTTCTAACAGAAATAAAGCTAAATACTTCCTTTTATTTTTTATTTAATTATTATTATTATTTGATTTATTTATATATACCATTTTTTTATCATAAATAAATAAAAAAAGATGTGTTTCTAAACAGGTATCTCATATATTAAGTGAGGCAACTGGTTTATTCGTAATTTATGCAGTATAAACTCTTGAACATGAACCTGGAGTAGAAATTAGTTTTGTTTATTATTTAGATGAAATATTTGCCAAATTTATTTTAGAATACTGTTGTGCACATGTTTTGTCATTGAAAAATATCATGATTAAAATGATTTAGCATGAATGGGGGTGTGAGATTGAATATGACAAAATATCTATGCTATATTTTTCATAACTAAAAGTAGATCAAATTAATTACAAGTAGAGTTGAACTGTTTAATATTTTATCAATTATTTCTTGATAAAAGTGGTGTTCATAAATTGAAAAAGCAACATAGCAGGCATTTTAACTTAGGACAGTCGGAAATTTTTAAATGAAACCTTACATTTTGATGATGAATGAGTTTTTATTCAAGTATCACTAGTCAGTGTCTTTACTTTTAACTGTTTTTACATGAATATCAAAATCTTACCTCATTTTTCTTGTCTATGAAATTTCCTGTATTGGTGTAGATTTTATAAAATTTAACACAGTATGGTGATATTTTTGCTTCAATCCCTTTCTGAAGTTGGAACAAAAAAATTGTAACCATGTGTAGTCTATTTGAGTTATTTGTTTAGAACTTTTGATGCTTCTAATTCTCACACATACTGTTTATAACTGTTTTTCTTAATTCCAAAGATTAATTCAAGTCCTAGAGAGAATGAGAAGATATTCAATCTGAAAAGAAATGGAAGCTTTCAGAGTACACCTATGAAGAGACTTAAAGCATGTCATCCATCATCAAGCTCTACATTTTACCATACTCCTGATGATAAGGTACTAAACATCATTCATTTTGTATTATTTTCCTTTCATTGTACCATTAATGGTTTTCTTTAAATTTATAATACTGTATTCGAAAATTTGCTCTAGTGCATAAAATATGTCCCTTTCAATTAAAATTCTTGACTATGGTAAAATGTATGACATAAAGCTGTATGTAAGAACAAGTAAATTTCTGAAATAATTTTGTTTTACACTTTTGAAAATATTATTTGATGTTTAAACTAAATATGTATGACTAATACCATTTGCGTTTTAAAAATTTAGTGGGAATGTACTTTGCACTTAATAGCTTGTAAGAAATCCGAAGCATTTTAGTCCAATAAAATCAAGTTGGAAAAACAATGTAAAAACTAAATCATGGTTGGAGCTATCTCATACACTAAACTATGTACGTATAATGTACGTAAACTATGTAACTGTTTTTAAAAGTAAGGTAACAATAGCTCCAACAGGTGTACAAATTCTCTGTATGAATAAATTAATGCTGAAGGTAACGAAGATGATGAGAGCTCTCAAACGGTGCTGGTGGATAGAGCTGGGTGTCCACTAACAGGAAAAAATGTCATAAGATGACTGTGTTGACAGAAACATGGTCCGCCTTTGAAATAAGAAGTATGATAAGGTTTTAATGTTGATAGATATTGGACCACCCTCCTTACCTTACAGCCCTGACCTTGCACCAAGTAATTTCCACCTCTAATGAACATTTAAAGACGCAATGGGAGATCTGCATTTCAGAACCAAAGCTGCGGTTCAGCATAGTATCAGGTTTATTGATTGTCATTGTAAACGGGATTGGATTGCTAGAGATGGCCTGCATCTGAGCTCTACAGGGGTCAAAATGGTTAGTGTTTTAATTTTAGATGTTTCAGAGTCAAAAAACTAAGTTTGAATGGGGGGGGGCATGGTTCAAGCATCAGGTATCAAGCGGAAGAAAATTTTTTGGGTATTGCTAGAAATGGAAATAAAGTGTGAATCAAGAGTAGTAATTTTAACAATTGTGATTTTGGAAATTTCAGGGTGTTAAATAAAAGCAATTTGGGCATGCTTAAAGTTTACTATACCAATGCTTGCAGTATTAGGAACAAGATGGAAGAATTGAAAAGCATAATTATAGATGAGAAGTTGGATGTTATTGGAATTACAGAGACATGAGCTACGGAATTTGATGTAGATTAATTACATATTGCCTGGTATAAATTGTTAAGATAGAGTAGGCAAAAGTGGTGTTGGAGTTTTATTTTATGTTAGAGACAATTTTCTCTGCAATGAATTGGTCATAAATGATAAACCTACTGATATTGATATGGTTTGGCTGGAGTTGATGAGCAATAAGGACAAAAAATTGCGCTTTGGAAGCATTTATATGCTACCTAATTCAAGCCAGGGACAAGATGAACAAATGTTTCGTATTATTTGTGACTTGTCTAGTAAGTGATCAGTCATCATAATGGGGGATTTCAATTTTCCGGGTATTGATTGGAATATTTTTTATCCTAGTAATGGCAGAGAAGAACTTTTAGAAGTAATTGGTGACTGTTTCTTAGATCAAGTTGTAACTCTGGGGACTCGAGAAGAGGCGATTTTGGATCTACTTTTCTGTGATGTAGGAAGTTCTGTTCAGAGGTTGTGTGTAGGGGGTCATATTTGAGATAGTGATCATAACAGCATTAGGTTCTGGATTAAATTTGAAGTGTACAAAGTTGAAAATTTTATGCTTGTGCCCCATTTCAGAAACACTGATTTTTGTTGCACTTCGACAGAGCTTGAAAGAGTTTTTTTTTTTTTTGTCAATATTGGAAAATAGTGACATAGATCAGCTGTGGGCGGAATTTAAGGAAAAACTGGCAAAAACGGTTGGGGATTATGTTCCATTTAGGGGAAAAGTTGTTAGTACTAAAATTTGGCCCATGTGGTTCTCTAGGGAGATTAAAGAAGAAGCTCTAAATTATAAGCAAGTGGCTTTTTGTCAGTTTAAGGAAACTGGTCAGAGTGCAGATAGGCTCCAGTATTGAAAGGCAAGATGAAGTTTTAAGTATTTGGTACGGATTTTCGGAAGAGGGAATTGGAGCAAAGGTTAGCTGATAACATTGATGGGAATCCTAAAAGATTTTTTGCTTATGCTATTTCTGGGAAAGCTCGAACTAGTAAAATTGGGCCATTGGTTGATCATGGAAATTTAATTCAAAACTAGAGAGAGATATTGCAAATGTTCTTAATAACTTTTTTTCCAGTGTGTTTAACAATAACTGTATCTCAGCAGTTGACACTAGAAAGACCCGAGCTATTATGCAGCTTGAGGATTTTGTGTTTTCCAGGGAGGAGGTTCTATTTCATTTTAAAAAATTAAAGCAACTAGAGCTCCAGGACCAGATAATATTTATCCAAAAATTTTAGTGGAATGTGCAGAGGAATTAGTGGATGTTATTTTAAATATTTTCAATGCTTTTTACAACTCAGGGGCAGTGCCAGAGGACTGGAAACTGGCTGACATAACGCCGCTCTTCAAGAAAGGGTCTAAAGGTAATACTGGGGATTATAGACCTATAAGTCTGACTTCAGTGGTTTGTAAGATTTTTGAAACTTTGATCAAAATCACTATTATGAATTTCTTAGAGACTAATAGTCTGTTGACTACTTTGCAGTATGAGTTCAGGAAAGGTAAATCGTGTGCTACTAATTTATTGCATTTCTACGACAAGGTTACCTTGGCTTTAGATAACAAAAAGTGTGTGGATGTTGTTTATATTGATTTACAAAAAGCTTTTGATAAGGTACCGCATGTTGCTCTTCTCAGCAAGTTAGCTGACATTGGAATAGGAGGAAAAACTTTACTTTGGGTTAGAAATTGGCTTACTGGTAGGAAGCAAAGAGTAGTTGTGAGAGGAAATCATTCTAATTGGAGTGATGTTTTAAGTGGGGTTCCTCAGGGATCAGTTTTAGGGCCTCTTTTGTTTATTATATTTATGAATGACATCAATGAAAATATTTCTGGAAGCATGAATTGTTTTGCTGACGATGTAAAAGTTATGGGGATTGTCGAAAATGAAGAACAAGTAAAACAGCTGCAAGAGGATTTAGATCATATTACTAAGTGGGCAGATAAATGGGGTATGGCAGTTAATGTAGGGAAATGTCAAGTGCTACACTTAGGTCATGGAAATAAGCGTATGAGATATCGTTTACAGGGTTCAGTCATAAATCAGGCAGAAAATGTTATGGATCTGGGTATCTTAATAAATCAGGACTTCAAGCTTAGTCAACAGTGCAGCATTGCAAGTAACAAAGCCAACAGAATGCTTGAGTTTATCAATACATCTATTTCAAACAAATTTAAGAAGGTTCTTCTGTCTTTATATATGATTTATATATGAGTTTAGTAAGACCCCATTTGGAGCGTGCTGTGCAGTTTTGGTCTCCATATCTGAGGAAAGATATTTGTGTGTTGGAAAGGTTTCAAAGAAGGGTAACTAGACTAGTAAAGGAACTTTCAGATTTAGATTATGATATCAGACTTAATAGGCTTAATATGTAATATGTATAGCCTGGAGCGAAGGAGGATCAGCGGGGACATGATGCAGCTGTTGAAATTTATCAAAATGAAATTAAATTTAATTTGTCAAATGATGTTAATGGATTAAGTTTTCGCACCGAAAGCAGGACTAGGGGTCATTGTTTTAAGCTATTCAAATCTAGGCTAACCTGGAAATAAGGAAAAACTACTTTAGTAGGGTTGTGCGCACTTGGAACAGCTTACCGGAAGAGGTGGTAATGAGCAAGGGAGTGGGTAGCTTTAGGAGGGCCACTGATCTTCATTGAGGACTAATAAATTGATTAGGACCAGCCTAGTTGGGCCAAGAGCCTGTTGCTGGTTATCACATTTGTATAAGCCATCTTGATGTGGTTTCACGTTCCTAGAAATGATTTCTAGAACAAATGCCTTGATTAGTATGGTGACTATGTAGAGAAGTAATCTGTGCCTTTGCTTCATTACATTGTATCCATTTTAGCAATTCCTGAATAAATTTTTATGCTGCGAGTGCTTGTTTCCTACGTTTTGAAACTCCTTCGTATAACTGGAAATATCTGCACTTCAAAGCCAAGTCACATTATCACTACTTTTCTGAAGAGCCTAAAAACATTTGTCTGATGCATATAAAGGTTGTAACTCAAGCTTTTATAACATTGGTAAAAAATAATTAATTTTTTTTTTTTTTATAGAATTACATTATCATGGCTCAATACATATTTAATTCTATATACGTACTTTCCAGTGATAACCTAAATTGTCATTTTGGACTTATCTTAGTCTGACTCTGAGGTACAGATATAAAGAAGAATAAAACTGCCCAAAGTGATAGAAACACAAGTTGCCGAGTTATCTGTAGAAATAAATTATAAATTAATCTTTTTGTATGTACTTGGTTCAGTGTGCATTTAGATTAATCAAATCAAAGCTTAAGAGTTTAAACTTGGATCATAACCCGGAAAAGTTTAAAAAATGTAAATTTTATAGCATAAAATGCTTTACATTCCAATGCTTTTTTCTTTCATTTTTTTTTAAATTTTAAATATTAAGCATCTTACATGAAAGCACTAGATTAAATAAAAACTGAAACTTTGATGTCTGTACATCAAGTATTATTTGCTACTTTTCTCACAAAAACTAAATTTATATATGGAGGACAATGGAATCAATAATATCAATGGTGGTTTATTTTGCTTATTATCCATATTGCTTGGATTATCGGGATTTTTGATCATCTGGTTTGCTTTTGGTCCAAGTTAGTCTGGATAAATGAGGTTGAAATGGAATCCTTTGTAAAACTTCTAAGTTTTTACTAGTAAGAGTAAATACTGGTGCTTTCTACTTTGAACAGTTACATTAATTTCATTAGTTGGACATACAGATGTAGGAACCCAAAGATGACATAGATACAAATTCAAGAAAGTAGAAAGGCAACAAAATATAACATCTTTATCTGTACTTATTTAGCTATTATTTAGTGTGTAGGAAGAATTTAGGCATTTTCTGTATATCTATGATTTTTCCTGCACTATAAAACTTGGCAAGGTCTGGAAGTTTTAGATTGCTTCCTATATGAAAATGGGGAGAAAACAGACTGATGTTTTTAATCAGTTTTCTTGTGTATACATTTTAATGTTTATTTTAATTTGTACCGTATTAGATATAACTTTATCTATTAATTAGATTGGTGCAAGTCCTAGAGAAAATGAAAAGTTTGTGCCGAGAAGGAATGGAAGCTTTCCAAATACATCTGCAAAGAGACTTCAAACATATTCTCCATCACCAAGTTCTACATTTTGCAATAATTCCAGTGACAAGGTTGTAAATATCATCCTTTGTATGTTACTTTTAGTTCATGAAAGATCATTGTTTTTTGAGCATTTATTTATCCATCCCATTATCCCCATCCATTTATTTACACATAGGAATATAAGCCAAAAGTATTTTCTTACTATTGAAATTTGAAGAATAATTGGGAAGATTCTTTTTTAGAGGTATAGTAATTTCTGGAAGAAATGCCGCTGCTTTTACTTGTTTAAAAGTTTGATTTTTGGATGCGCAGCCTTTCTACCAATGTGACTTTTCAAATCAACTTTTTTTTTATCAATCCGATTTTGTGCCCAACTGTTTTAACGAAACAAAATATAAATAAATAGATGCTGACATATTCTGATTCAGTTATAAATTAGCTATCCGTTAATTAAGAGCTTTATTTACAGAAAAAACTATAAAAAGTTAACCATGTGAAAGCTGTGTCCTGCCCTAAAGACTGTACAATTATAAGACTAAAAATACTGTCAGCCCCAGTTAATCGGGTAACAGATAAACGAATATCCCGCTTATACGAATAAACCTCTCGGAACTGAAAATTTCCCCATAAATTCAATGTTAAAGATCCCCCCTTAATCAAATAGTTTCCCCAGATAATAGAATAATATTAATCAATCAATTAATGGTATAAAAGTATAATATTTTTTGCCGACAACGGATGAGAAAAACAGCATTCATATTCCATCAAAATATTTTCTTTTGTCTTTGCCACCACAAAAAAAAAAAGAAAAAGAAATAGATAACGCAGTTGATAATTAAGTTAAATAGCACAAAGAAATATTCACATTTTAGACAATAATAAATCGATAAATATTAAATGTTAAACTCGACTATTGCCAATTTTCAATTGAAATTAATTATAGGAGGCATTGTTGTCTCTGAGCAATGGCTGATGGCCCACTTACGTAGGATGTGACCCGTTCAGTAAAGCATCTACTTTTACCTCACAAAATTGAAATGTTTTACCTCTTTGACTAATTTCTTAAATTCCAAGGTGACATATTCAAGCTCTAGAACCAAGCACTCACTTAAACTCTGTTCTTTGACTTTCTTCTTCATATTGCCCCTTCATAAAAATGAACTCTTCTGAAACAAAGTGGAGCTAAGTGTCAACTCTTTGCAGTCACACTTTATTTATGTTTTGCAAAATTATTATTTATCATTTTATGCAACACAGACACTCATATAAATGCAATCAATTTCAGAACTTCTTCACCAACTCTTGATTTTCTACATACTCTTTATTTATTGATTAACATTTCGATGACTTTTTTTTTAGCTTACACAACACATTTTACAAATATTTATGCAAAATAAGCAAACAGATGAAGTGTATCACAAGAAAATGACATTACGTGACAAACTGCATGAAATCATGCTAGAAAGATTTCCTGGTAAGTTTATGCAATGTTTATGCATTTTTCTACGTTATAAAATAGGATTCAGTTCTTACTATATTCTTTGTATCTAACTTTTGCTTTCAATTTAAAACTACAGTAAAGCTCCAGATTATCGGTGGTTGGATTATCTGCAGGCCTTTCACATTTTTCTTTCTTAAGGGTCATTAAATGTTTTTTAAACTAATGATTGTTTTATTGTTTGCTTTTAGGCTTTATATATATTTTTTACATTTGATGTTAGTAGATGCAATGTAACAATGTTTAATTTAAATGAATGTGTTCATTATATTCATATTTCTTAGCTATTGTATACACTGGCATCATTTTTTCCTATTATTCGCTGTCTTCCCTTATCCGCGGTTACCATGTCACCCTATTCTGCAGATAATTGGGAGTTTTACTGTATGTTCTTTGCTGGTATTAGGAATGGGTTCTGCTATATAAAAGGGTTATAAAGTTATGTCCTAATAGGATTGCTGTTAATTAATGAGCACTTTTTGCACCACTTTTCTAAGAACTTAAAATGACATTTGTATGGCCATGATGCAATTGTTTATATGTAGATGAGTTCCATTTATGTTCGAGTTTTAGACCTGTGCTGAAATATTGGAACTTTTGATGTTTCACTATCCTAAATGTAGCATTTAAGTTCTTCTTGCTAAAAGTTACTTTAGTGTGTGAAATCTAGCAGCATTTATCTTGGCGCTTCTTTGTTATGTATTTTAAATATTTACATGTTTGTATCACTGGTAGATTAGTAAACATCTCAGACTGGAAAAAAAATTCTTACCTCCTTCAGCCTTGTGTCTAACTTGTAGAAGTAGATATGACTGTACTTATAGTGACACCATCTTTTGATGGTTCAGTCAGTTATGTTCATTCTGTGAGGTTAATGATAGTCACTGGTTACCTTTTAATAAATGACCACCACTTCAGTGACTTTGAATTGGGTAAATTTTTAAAAGGCAAATGGGGGCTTCTATGCTTAATTTTTTTTTAAATTAGATATTATATGTATATAATGTAAAGAACTCCTATATTATTGTATTTTGAAGGGTAGTACAGAATCCACATTTCTATATCTCCAAGCCAGATTAACAGAAGTCACACAATCAGTACTTTTCAGGAGAGTGTAAAAACGTTGTTTGGTGCATACAAAAGTTAGGACTCATTCTTTTATAATGCTGCTAAATAATTATTAAGGATGGTTTTTTTATTTTTTATATAATTATGTTGTTTTGACTCAATATAGAATAGCATTCTATATACAATGATGTAATAACCTGAGTATCACTATTTTTGAACTTAAAGTAGTCTGATCCTAAAGAAAGTAGTCTGCTGTGAAATTGTTAGCATCTTCTGCCATAGGAAGAAAAAGCTCAGTATCTGCAGAAATAGCTTGAGGTATTTGAAAGAATACATTTTGGATTTCCCATTAACAATGGAAACATGTTGAAGGGGGGATTTTTTATTTATTTATTTATTTATTTATTTATTTATTTTTTTTTTTGGTGGAAATCAAAAAAGCATGCTTGTACAATAAAGCATAAAGTACAATAATTGACAAAAACGTAAAAAAAAAAAAGGAAAACAGAAAAATGTGCAGATATTGCCTTTTATATTTCCACGGCAGTCTTTGTGTTTTCACATTTATAAAATGGCCTAAAAGATAGTTCTTAGAGAAACAGAAAATAATCTGTTTTGAATCTGGTATGGTATGCTTTAAATTCTACAATTGACATCTTGGTAGTGTGTAGAGTTAGATGTTACTTGAATATTTAGAGCATAACTGTAATATTTGCTAAATTACTAACTTTTAAGTTTTTAAACCATTTCTAGCCCTATGACCATTTCTGTTTCATTTCCACTTTTTGTTTTGTAGCTTGTGGTTTGTATGTTGTTGGTTCATCTATGACTAAGCTTGGAGTTAGCAGCAGTGATATGGATATGTGTCTCATGCTGACTGACTTTGAGGTATATTTATTTGTTTACTCATGATTTAAAAAACCGTAACCATGGTTTCCAAGTACAGTGAAATCTGTTTTATTGGACCACTGGTTGATAGGACCAGCCACTCATTCGAACCAAAAAAGATCCCACACAAACCTAATATTATTCACATATAAAGACCAAAAATCCGCTTAATCAGACCAAAGAACATGAAAACAATTTAGAAAAAAATCTAGAAATTGCCTGCTTGAGGAGAGTTTTAAGTGGGTCAACGAATTTATTAGTTAGTACAATAAGAATTAATATTGGTTCCTTGTAACTTTCAATTAAACCCAGCAATATCAATAGAGAAAAAATGGTTAAGAGAACTCCCATTTTATTTGCGGCATTGTTCTAGCAGAGACTAAAAATTCAAATTTCTTCAGTCAAATTTCTTCAGTTCAGTTAGCAAGTGCAATAATGTGTAATTTTTTTCAAAAAAAGAAAAAAGGAAAAAATTAGTTATAAAATATGTAATTTTCATTTTATTGGAATTTGTAATGGCTGATTAGTATTTTTTAGCACTTATTTTTTCACTCTCACCTTTTAAGTTACTTATGGGTGTTGAATTGAATCGTACTGACTGGTAGGAATGTAACAAAAACCGTATTGGTTTAAACACATTGTTGAACAAGTGTAAAAAGGTTCATCTCCTTACTTTAATTCATTTTTAACTGAAAATTTTTTCGTAAACAATAATTTTTCTTTTTTGCATGCTCACCATACAAACTACAAACGTAACAAATACCAAGTTGGTTTGAACCATATGCTGTGAGGGTAATGTTTGAACACGTTGTTGAACAAGTGTTAAGGATTCTTCGCTTTATTTTAATTTGTTTTTTACTGAAAAGTTTTTGTAAACATCAATTTTTCATCTTTGTATGCACACCATACATATGGGATTACAATAATCATAATGTTTTTTAAATGTTTTGTGTATAGCATGTTCTGTCACGCTACACAGATCCTGTTCACTTAATCGGACCAGCCAGTTATTAGGACAAAAATGGTCCCGTCCCAATGTGGTCCTATTTACCGGAATCAACTGTACTCTATTTTTTCCAAAAGTTTATCATATTTATTTATTAACTCCAAAATGCCCATTTATTTTATTTTTATTTTATTATTTTTTTTTTTGGAAATAGCCTTTTCTTTTTTAAGAAAAATCAGCCTTTTAGCAGATTTAAAAAAAAATTGACTTTGACCTTCACTAAAAGGATTTTTTGCAATTATTTGGAAACTTCTCCAAAAATTGCATGCAGGGTTTTCTACTTCAATCCTTTATCGTCTTGTAAATATTTTAATTATTTTGAATTTGAGAAGCTATTTTTGCTTTTGCTACTATAAATCTGCTTATTTTGTTTTTGTTTTAACAATGTATTTTTTTACTAGTGGTATCCGCAGGGCTTTGCCTGTAATAGAAAAATTAAAAAGTCATTTGGTTCACCTGTATATTTACAAATAATGAATGGTGCATTTTCTAGCCAATTGGCTTGTACCCATGTTACGGTTCCACGTTATGATAATTTCGTAGCTCGCCAATTGGCTTGTGCCCATGTTACGGTTCCACGTTATGATAATTTCGTAATTTACTCATCCATCTTATGATATTTTTGTTCTTAAAATTTTAATAGAAAAAGAACCACTTCGAATTTTTGAAAAATCGCTTCGAGGTGCACATCCCCATGCTACAAACTAACTTTGTGCCAAATTTCATGAAAATCAGCCGAACGGTCTAGGCGCTATGCTCGTCACAGGCATCCTCCGGACAGACTTTCAGCTTTATTATTAGTAAAGATTGTGATTCTAGTTATTTAATTTTTGTAGTTACTTTTTATTTTATTTATTTGTCTTTTTTTGTGTGTGTGAAGAATGTACTAAATTTGAAGCAAATGCATCAACTTTTCATTCATAGTGTTTTGTATTTTCCATTTACATCCTTAATAATTTTTTTTTAGTTGTATTTTTTTGCTGCGTGGTGGGGTTTTCTTGAAGCTTCCTTTTGAAATACATGTTAGTTGAAGTAAATTAATGGTTGTTATATTTATATCTTTTGACTGAGTCAGAAACTTCTATTTTAGTACACTCTACTCCCCCTCCTCCCCTTCTTTCCTGGTGCAACAGAATTTTGATCTTGAGGTTGGCACTGATGCGTATATTTTTTGTAAGATGTTTGATTGAACACTTTTATTTTCACATGATGCGTTTTTGTGTAATGCATTTAGTATAACAATGGAAAATGAATATTATGTCTTTATTGTATTCAAAAACATCAGCGTCAAAAATTAAAATTAATACATGCTTTTTATGATTTTTTTAAAAATTCATTTTATTATTATTAATGTATATTTTTTGATTCTAATACTTTCTATTCATACTAATTTATTTATTTGTCATTAATTTTATGTAAAAAAAAAGTTTCATACAAATCTAAATTATTTTTCTAAGCTTTTGTTTTAAATCTTAGATTACTTTTCTGTGCTTTTAGTTTTAAATTACTTAACCTCCATAAAAAGTTTTAATGCAGATGAGTATCAGACAGCAGTTCTGATTCTTATATTTTTGTCACTACTGGTGTACTCGCTTTACTTATTGTAGCCAATTCATCTACTTTCATACTTTAAAAAAATGTCCCTTTTTCTCCAGATTGATCAAGAAGTTGAAGCAAAAAACATCCTGCACAAAGTCTACTCCTTGTTTTTGAATTATAGTAAGTAGTAAAAATATGTGTTTTGTCATGGACGCAAAAATATATGTCCAATTTTGTATATTTGTCATGACAAATATTGGAATTTTTACCTTTTGCTGTAAAAATTTTCTGAAAATAGACAGAGTATTTAATACATAAAATACACCACCAGCTGTTAGTAAGTAACTTAATAGCAGCCTGCCTTGCCAATAAGTATTTTTTTTTGGGGTGGGGGGGAGAGCAGATAACTAGAGTCAGTTTTAACTTTCATTCTGCCAAGTAGAATGAGCAGGAAAGCCATGAAATAGAGTCCCAGATCTATAAATTTTGAGTCCCCTTGCAACAAGCTCTGTAGGGCCCTCCCCAGAGACCAGCAGTTTATATTTGCAACTTTAATAAGTCTTAGTGCTAGCTAGTTTTTGTTTTTCAATTCCTTGGGCTGTTGGGCCCCTTAAGAACACGGGGTCTGTGGGTATGCCTGATAACATATTACATTCTGAAACAATTAAGAAAGCAACTAAAAAAGCCCTAAATCTTCCAATAAATTTGACAGTGTTATTGACCCTCTAAATTACCTTATTTTTTTTAGTAACTGTTAAAAAGGTTTTTATTCTTGAATGTTTTTTTTAAATATACGTAGGTACAATCCAAAGGTTTGGGGACTTTACCCTAAATAGTTCACATCACCAAAGCACATCTACCTTCAAAATAGTCACCTTGAGCAACTATGCTCTTCTGCCAACGTTTTCATAGCTTTTGGAAGCACTCCTAGAAGCCCTTTTTTGCAACATTCTCTAAGGCCTCCTGCGATGCAACTTTAACTTCACCGTGATGAGGAAGGCAACTTCCATGCTGATGATGCACGCTTTGATCAGATGTCAAACAAATAACACCACGTGTTTCGTCAGACTTAGACCCGTGTAACTTTTTCCTTTTCCCAGCAATTAAACAATTGCAGGGACATCACTTTCTTTCGTCAGATGAAGGTAAAGTTGCATCGCAGGAGGCCTTACAGGAGGTTACGAAAAATGGCTTCCAGGGGGCAAGACGGGATCTATAAATTTTGGGCCCCCCTGCAACAATCTGTAGGGCCCCTCCCCAGATGCCAGCAATGTATATTTGGAATGTTAATAAGTCTTAGTGATTTTTTTTTTTTCAATTTCTTGGGTCGTTGAGTCCTTTAAGGATGTGCCCCCCCTCTCCCCTCTCTGCACTGCCGGCTCTGCGGGTATACAGATCCGGGCCTGCAAAGAGTGCTTCCAAAAGATATACGATTGTTGGCAGAAGTGCATAGTTGTTCAAGGTGAACTATTTTGAACTTTGAACTTGGACTATTTTGAACTTGAATGTGCTTCAATGATATGAACTATTCAGGTTGAAGTTTTATACAACTTGTCCCCAAACTTTTGGATCATTCTATGTACAATGGTTTTTCTGTTGGGACAAGTAGATAGTAACGTAAATCAGGGAACTTTGTTGTACTTGAACAGGGGAAAATCAGGGAATTTTATTTTTCAAATCCTGTAGCCATCCTGATCGTGATTAATTTTCTGTTTTAAAACTAAATAAATTGACTTATATGGATAAACATGGTAACTGATAAAAAACTAAAATATATTTTTACTAGTCTCAAGACATATACTCAACTTACCTGATTTATTTTTGCTTTTTAGGTTTCTTAATGAAAATTGAAATTATTTATGCAAAAGTTCCTATTTTAAAGTTTCAAGACTCTGTAAGGTAATTTTTTTTTAGAAGATAAAATTTTTTTTATTGTTTGTTTATTGTGAAATTTGTATTGTCCTTCCATTTACATTTCACATTGGGCTGCTTTATAATTATAGCTAAGGTGATAAATTTTTAGTGTTGATTCTTACAAAAGTGTTCATTCTGTTTGTTAAATCTGAAATTCAGAAATAATTTCTTCTTTTAAATTTTGGATTTTTTTTAATTTTAATTTTTGTGTAGCTTACCGATGTACAATCCCAAAAAGAAATACCAAATAGTTATTGAAAAACTATTGTGCCGCTAAACATGATATGGATAAGAAGTGAAAAGGTCTAGAAATTGTTGGCATCAATCATTACCACTAAAATCTATGAAAGGTTAAATACGTGACACACATTCAAAATACGCTATCTAGAATTTGTAAAAATGAATTTAATTAAGCGCCTATTACATTATAAGTTAATAGCATGAACTGAAAGTTAAGAACTTTAGAAATGAATTGCTTATTTTATATAGATTTTATGGTTTTTGATTTTGGTAATATAATTGGTTCAATTTAAAATGAGAAAAATATTAACTGAGCAATGTAAATGTTTTTACAATTCTAGTTGAAAAAGTGTTAACACTCTGCTTTCAAAGTAATATATATAAATTTGTTGGTATGCACAATCTCAACAAACTGTATCTACTATTATCTGATTATCTTGTCAATATGAAGTAGTTCTCAAAGCAAAATTAATGAGGTAAACCTCAAATGGGTGTGCAAACAAAAGTAAACATATATTTTGTGTCAAGTATTTTTGAGTGCCCCGCTTAAAATCATAATTATCTTTGTAGATGGATGAATTATGAGGAACATTATTATTATGTTAAGTACCTTGAGAATTTTTGCAGTCATGATTTTATATAATGGGGTCAAATTTAGTCAATTGAGTTTCACTGTACAAAATGTATTTTGTGAAGTAACATTTCCTTTGTTTTAGTGGAATTGAAGTTGACTTAAACATTAACAATTCTGTTGGTATCAGAAACACCCAGCTGCTTTCAAGCTATGCTAGAAGTAAGTTTTTGTGAGTTTCTCATTCAAGTTTTCTTATCTTCTCATGAAAAGGCCACAATTTGGTTAATGTTGACTGCTATAACTGAATATTATATGCTATGTTTTATTAAATCGCATAGTTAATGCTTTCCCTACTTATATCAGTTCATGAAAGGGGATAAAATTGCTGTACTGTACAATATATTAAATCATTTTTCAAATTGCAAAGTATCTTAATATCTGCTGTTTTTGTGAGATGCATATTAGTAGTGTAATTATAAATTTTTTCGTTCTCAGGTTGCAGAATTCAGACTGATGATTACAGGAAGAAAAACATTTATTTGATTTTCATGAGTCCAATTAGCATTACAAGCTCTCATCGTACACAAAATCCGTAATAAAGCTCATGAATTCATTATCTTTCCCCTTTTAAAACCTGATATTTGTTGGGAATAGCAGCCATTCAATTTTTACTTAAAGTTCTAACACCTGATGTCCTTTTGATTCATAAACAAGAATGGTAAAAATTGTAGTATTAACGGAAGAACTTGTTATATTATTTTTTATTCCTTATTTTTATCCTTAAGTTAAATATATAACTTTTTTAAAGTGTTACCTACTACATCAGCGATTCTCAACCCCTGGTCTGCGGAATAATTTGACTGGTCCTCAGAGATTTTTGTTGCCCATCTTAGATAATTTTTCTTACTCCAAAAAAAAAAAAAAAAAACATCATATAAATAGGCATCCTATAAGACTTTTTTTTTCAATACTTTGTGACTAATTTTGGTTGATTTCTCTTTTTTTTCTCAAACGTTTTACTTATTTACTTATTTTTACATTTAAATATTTTTTGTGACATTTCTTTAGTTCCAATTTTTTATTTTTTTTGTCAAAAAAAGAAAAGAAAATCCTTACTTGTACACAATTTTTCACAAGCTGTCAACAGTCTGCAAGTCAAAAAAAGTTTTTCCCTATCTCTGGGTTGAAAAGGTTGAGAAATGCTGAACTACATTTCTAAGGCATTACTTTTTGTTTGCAACATTAAAAAAGTGCTTTAGTCAAAAAAGTTTTAAAAAAACATTTGGTGTCACACCTTTGCTTTAGCTTATATTGTTTATATTGATTAGAGCATTTAACAATTATTAATTGTTCTCTATTTAGGACTTTAAAAATATGGAAGAAAAGGGGGAAGACAATATTTCTATTATTAACTAACTTATTATTTTGGTTCTTCTTTTGTAAAAGAGAAGTTTTAACAACATTTTGATAAAATGGTGATGTGAAAGCACTCCTTTTAATAATCCCCCCCCCCACCATGTTTTCTTATTCCTTTTGAAGTTTTTGTGAACATAAAAATATAATACAGTGAAAAATGAAATATATACTATTTCACTTCATATTAAGGGCCCTAATATGTGATACTTGCTAGTGTTATGTGTTGAGTATGCAATGTAGGGAACATTCAATTAAAATATGATACAATTTTGTTAATATGAAGGACTTAAGTAGCATTTATTACAAATAAAATTTAAAACGAAAGATGTATTGCTGAAAATACATAACTTAAATAATTACAGTAGTGATTTTGCTTTTAGAAGATTACTCTTTATTTTTTTAATTTATATAGAAGAGTAATAGCAGCTTTAGAAAAGAAAAAAATCTTGCAAAATTGATACTCTTGGGGAAATTCAACTGTTTAATGGCTAACAAGACTTCAAATGGTGTTTTCTGAGAAGGAAATATTGTTCTACTGTGATTCAAGACAAGAGAAGAATTTTGAGAAAGAATTGACTGTCGCTCATTCTGACCACAAGTTATTCTTCCTATTGAACTAAATGGATATTGATGGGGATGTGGATAACCTTGTGAAAGAAACTATCTTTGAATATTTAGGGAAATATAAAAGTAGGTTATTATCCGGGTCCCAAAAGATTTCCAATGAGAACAAAAACATATTTAATTTCATAGCCAATCAAGACCTGGCAAATGATACAGATTTTAGTCAGGAAGAAATCAACTGGTTTAAAAGCTGCTTTTGATTATTGCAAAGTCTTTTTCATTTGGTCATATATGTCAGAGAGATTGTGAAGAAACTACTGAAGAATTTTGAGGTAAAATTACTAAAATGGAAAAATTGATAGTAACTTATTTCAATCACACACTTATAATATAATTGCATATATACATGCGCATACATTAAGATGTATGTATATTTGTATTTTTTTTTCATCTGTTTTCATGTGTAAGCATGAAAGTTCATACAGTTATAATTTAATTTGTGCATAATTGTGTAACTTATACACCATTCGCTGACAAGAATAGTGGCAAATCTTGAAATACAGTAAACCCTCCTTGTACATGGGGGTTACGTTCCATGAATATACTGCATAAATTAGGATTTAATAGTATTTCCATAGATAACACATTGGTTTTTTTCAAAATATTAAAGGATCTTCCTTTTTAAATGGGTCAGAAAACAAAGAAACAGAGAAATAACACGCCACAAAAGTCATCGTACACTCAAATATTTTCGAATAAATACATGATTAAAATTATCATATGCCATTTTATCAATATTTTTGCATTATATTGACCCTTATAAGTCATTTGGCTTAATTTTTTTTAAAATTATTCCTTAATATTGTGCTTATTACTGTAAAATGGCTGGTATTCGTAAAAAACCGCAAACACCATTCAAAATTTGAATTTTTTTCCCACAGTAGTAGTAAATTGGTTTGAAGTGTCTCTAAATTAGTTAATTTATTTGTTTGTATAGTAAAGTGCTTGATAAAATGTTTTAAAGAAAGGAATCGGACCGAAAACAAGGTGAGAAAAGGTCAACCAGCAAAATTGACAAAACGTGATCGGAGATTTAAAGTTTAAAAATTTATGAAAAATACACATTTGAGTGCTGTAAAAGTTTCTGCAAAGTTAAATGAAACATTTACATTTAATTTTCACCTAAAATTGTTCGCCAAGTTCTCTGATTAGCTGGATTAAATGGGACCTCTTCCCAAAGAAATTTTCTTGGTCGTGCGTAAAACAGAAAGCTTACGCTTTTCGTCGCAAAATCAATGATAAATAAGCTAAAAACGTTTTAGAATCACGTCCTACTTACAGATAAAAATTAGTTCAACATTTTTGGTTAAATTGTTGTATAACTGTAAGTAGAAGAAAAAACTCGGAACTTAATCTTAAGAATTTATTTGGATCATTTAATCGGGACGGTGAAGGTGTTCTAGTGTGAGGGTGCATATCAGCATCGTGACTTGGTAGTTTGTAATTTTTTGATGAAATAATGAATCATGCTGTTCCTTTAAATATTTTAAAAACCAATTTTGAACTCTTAGCCAAAAATTTGGTTGTTGAAAACAACTTTGTTTTTTATCAAGATAACGATAAGAAGCATATGGTTTTCAACGTTTGCGTCTAGTGCCTCGAAAATTGTCCTAAAGTTTAGAAAATACCCCCTCAATCTCTAGATTTTAACTTAATGTAACGTATTTAGAGATATCTGGAGGCTAGATTACGAAAATAGGGCTTTAAAACGAAAATAGAGCTAGAAACAGTAAGATTCGAAGTGTGGTTGAACACTTACACAGAAATTATGCAAAAAAAAGAATGAAATCTATTCCCAGATGTTTAAAAGGTGTTATGAATACTGTATGATATTCTACAAATTAATAACTTAATCAAAAGTTAGATTATTCAATAATATATAGAGCATTTTATAAAGTGTACAGACACTTTTGTGAGATAAAATTGCCGGCACTTTTTGGTTTTTGATTTTTGAAAAATTAAGTTTTAACATTTTTTTTAAACTTTTCATGTATTTTTGTTAAAAATTGATCATAGATCTTATAATTAAATACCTATTCCGAAATATTAATTCTAACCAATGGATTGGGGTTCATTTCGTTGAAAGTTGTAGGTGTACGAAGACTTTTGGGAGCCACTGTACATCTAGCTGAATAAAATATGGGGTAGGGGAGGAAGGTTAAAATATTTTTGCGTATGTGTTCCAGACTATTGGGATTCCCCCGCTCAATGAAAGTACATGAATGATGTAATGAGGCACTGAAGTTCATGGTTATTTTTGAATCCTTTCTGATTTTGTTCTTCTTTATTTATTTTTTTTTCCCATTTGGAGACTGGAAAACCGATAAAAATGGTTAGAAAAATTAAAAATGGAAATGAGTGAAAGGGAACATTTTCGAGTGCACTATGAAGCAGTTTTGAGACTTGTCGCTTGGGAATTTAACTAGTTTACCTAATTAGACTAGAATTACCTAAGGTTACCCTATTTGTTGACCTAAGTTATTTTAATTAAAATAATATGAGGAACATATTTTTTGCTACGTTTCTTTTTCTATGATTAACACAATCACGATGTCTAATTCTAACTTTGTTTTTGTGCGCATATCATTTGATTTTGTGTGCATAATTAAAATTTTCGTTATCTACTTATTTCACTCCCTTGTAAGAATGTCATTCTTTATGTTAATAATTAGTAATCAGTAGTGCATTGTTTACGCAACTTAAAAACTTGAAGTCATTATTTTGAGATACTGATTTTATATGAATATTTGTGTAAAGTTAGGCTTAACTGCTGTAAATGCTCGAGCCGATGGCGGCGTTCTACTTCGGAACGTTCGATCCCATGACTCCGCTTTGTTTCTGTGCGCAGGTCCTCAAGGGGTTAAAGAGTAAGTTGTAAAATGTATGATGTGATCATATGCATAGTTAGAAATAGCAGTTGAAAACGAGAGAAGTATGGGTTAACTGTAATCTAACTTCGGTGAAACATGATCCCCCCCCCCCTATTTTATTTAAAAAACTGTTATATTTATTTTATTTTTCAGAACAAAGTATCAACATTTAGTTAAACACTTTACATTTTGATTTTCAAGCAAAACTTATTCATTTCCAGGGTGTACAGAAGTATCAAATGGTAAAAATGTCCTCAAAAATGCAAAGTGGCGTATTTGCCATGCAAAGATGAATAAATTTCATTGAAAACTGCCGCCTAACTCTCAGATAAGATGCAGATTGTAGAAATCTTGATTTGCTTATTGTTTTTTCTATCCTCCACATTTAATACAATTTCGATACCTTTGACACTTTACTGAGCACCAACATTATTTTACGTGCAAAGATGTTTTTCTTTTTTTTTCCGCATTTTTCTCACAAGAAATCCCTCTGTTGACTTAAGAGGCTAAATCAACTGGTAGTCATGGGTGGAAATTTTTTAAATCTACCAAAAATATGTTGAGTTCTTGAAAAACAAATTTGTTACACGCATAACAGAAGTCAACTGTAAATATACCTGGGAACCGAATGGCCTTAATTTTTACCACGGGCAAGGTCATGCAAGTACCACTAGTCATTAACAAATGCAGTCATCATAGTTTTTGTTGAAGGTATACTTTTGATTTAAAAAAAAAAAATTAAAAATCTAGTTTGTCTGTTTATCAAAATTTTATATTCTATGCCTGCAAATTTTAGTATTTATTATGAGAAATTAGAGTGATATTTTAAAACCACTTGCTGATTTATTGAGTGAATCTGAAAAGTTTTTATATGTTTTTTTATTAGTTGATGATCGACTTCCACCTTTAGTAGTGCTGGTAAAATTATGGGCAAGAAGTCATGGCATTAATGATGCAAAAAACAACACCTTATCTAGTTATTCATTGGTTTTGATGGTAATCCATTACTTACAGTGTAAGTATGGTTATGTAATTACTTTTACATTTCCTTGAAACTTTTGTTTCTTCATGTATTATTAACAGCTCATAAAAAATATTCATCGCATTGTAAAAGTTTTATGATTTTTGTTAGGATTCTTTTGCACTGTTTACTTACAAAGTAAGGAAGCTAATCTCAATTAACTTTTTAACTTTGTTCTTTTTAAAAAAAATTGCTTTAAAGCTCTTGATTTTTTAAATCAAGAAATGATGAGTTTTGCCCCCGATAGGGTATGTACTTTTATAATTTAAGATGCTTAGTCTGTCAGCAAAATTAATAAGGTTATTTGAGTAACAGAGTAGAATTGTTTTGGGCAATTTTAAGGATGTTTTGTTAAAAACTAGGTTCAGAAGGAAAGGTAATTAAAGTTATTCTGGTGAAATGTTCATTTTAAGTCATTGTAATATGTAAGAAAATTTAGAAAACTACTATCTGTTCCAAAGCAAAAAAATATATATAAAGCTGAAACTTGTTATTCTCCAGTTGCTAAAAATTGAAAAAATTAGAAGAATATATCTATAAAATGCATACTATTCATACATATTAAAAGAAAAACATCGGTTTCTTCTGTGTTTAGAGTTAAAAGTAAGTTTGCATATTCTTTAATTCTCTGTTGCTTAGACTTCATGTCAGGTCACCTGGCCTTTTTTTTTCTTTTTCAATCAACTGTTGAAGCAACTGTGTCAGTAGGCTAAAAATAATAAAAAGTTATATGGTGTCAAACGAAGCAATTCTGTTTCCAAGGTTTAAAGAATAAAACAGAATTCATAATTTTACTTGGCATTTTTGAATGTTTAAAGAAACATACCATTTTCATTTTAATCTCTCAGTATGAAAAATATTTTACAGTGGACCCTCATTTTAAGTGGGGGTTATGTTCCAGGGAAATGCCGCGTAAATCGAAACCGCTTAAATTGAGACCTAATAGTAGTGTTACAATAGGGGTTAGGTTTTGTAGATGAAACAATACTTCATTCTAGTGATGACAGATTTTATAAGAAACTTAATGTATACTTCTATCGATTTTTATGTATGAAGAAAATTACATGTATAAAGAAAACATAAACTAATTTTGTATTCTGTTTATAAAGAAGAGCTGGCTATGGCAGTCATTAAGAGTTTTTCTCTGTAATTCTTTGCAGAGTATTAACGCATCCATGATCACTTGAGTCATTTCCATGATAGAATCTTCCGTCTCTAATAAATCAGAAAGATCAATTCTATTGTCTAGGAATGGCTCAATATTTTCAATCTGAACGTTTTTGGTTGTGCGTCACTGACGTCGATATCCTCGTTGGTTTTGGCCTCCTTTGTCACTTCTAAAAGCTCTTCTTCCAGTGAGTTCTGTACTGTGTGAGTTTAACTTTTCCTCCGGAAAGAGCTCTGGAACCAATCGCATAAAATGTCTCCAGTAGTCCGAGCTCAATTATTAGCATGCAAAAATGCTGTTGACTGTGCGTAATCTGCAATCTTTAGGAATTTGGATTTTGAAAGAGGGGAAAATTTTATCTGTTTGCATTGATGCATCCGCTTGAAAATAAATCCGCGTTCGCATATAATTGAAACCGCGTAAAATAAACCTTTGTAAAACGAGAGTCTACTGTATTCTAAAATAACATCAATTTTACATCAACCTTTTTAAGTACAAATTTCAGTTGATTGTGAAATAAATTTAACATTAATACTTTAAACTTATTGCAAGAAAAATAACTCGATTGATATGTTGAAATTGTCACCTCTTTTATTACTTAAGTTTCATCACTTTTATAAATGTTTCTGAGTAAAACTAACGTATTTTTAACTTGCGTACCAAAGGGAAATTTCAAATATGCTAATTTTAAAAATATGAAGCTAAGTTTAAAAAATGACTTGTGTATTTCAAAGAAATTGTTTATTTACCTATAAGCTAAACAAGCTATAGCTTAAGACCCCTGCTTTTTTGGGTGCCCCCAATTCCCAAAAAGTTGCAAGATTTGTCCTTGTAATGGAAATACAGTGAAACCTCTATGAACGACCACCTCTATACAGCGACCACCTCTATTAACGACCAATTTTCCATGGCACCGATTTTCCCCCGTATATACCTAATGTTAAAATACCTCTTGGAAAGACCATCGAAACCTCTCACAATGACTGGCATATCGAAAACTTCAGCTGAAACAAATGCTAGGAATTTTTCGTTAGAAACCAAAAAAGAGAGACAACAAATGAAAAGCAATAGAACATTTAGTTTACACACATATCAGTCTTGTTAACAGAAGTGGAAAGAAGCCAAAATAGGGGATTAAAATCTGTGGTTTCAAACACGTTCCTTTCTTGTCTTCTCCTGTTCTAAACCTCAAAAATGTCACAAAAAGGAGGGCGTAGTTTTTTGGCCCCTTGGGAAGTTAAAAGGTTGCACAGGTATATCACCAGTCAAGTCAACCAAGCATGCGTCCCCTATCATTGAGGAAGGGTGATAAGAATAGAAGTTCTCTAAAGGATTGCTTCTTGGAATTTCTTTGTTACTACGGGGTTGTCCAATCCTTGGTCATTAGAGTGAACAAAATCTACAGCTCATTCGAATAGCTAAAGTATTGGTTTCAGTGTTGCATTGGATCTGCATTTGATCAACATCCCAGTAAAAATGTCGAAAAAGCGAGTTGATCTCACGCTCGAGAAACGTATTGATGTTATACATTTAATCAAGGTGATGAAAACGCGGGGTTGACAGATGCTGTACGACCAAGGATGTCAGCTCAACAAACTCTAACAGAGATAGGTAATCTTATGTTGCACTCAGATTGCACTAATGATGAGGACATTAATAATTTGTTTTTACAGCTAAAAGCTAAGTTAGAATCTAAAGTTGTTTCAGACGAAACTAAAAGCCTGAAGCAGGCAAATCTCTTTACATATTTTAACGCTACTAAATAGTGTTTAACTGTAAAAATCATGTAAAAATTATATTTTACATTAAAAATTTCAAAAAAAAAAAGAAGTTTCTTTGTTTAAACGTTCTTATTCTATTGCTTTTGATTACCCTGCAGGAAGAATATGAATAATTTCCATAGGTGCTATATTACCTTTGCGTGTTAAAAAATGACCTAATGACCTCTAAGAGCGACCAACCTCCATTAACGACCACTTTTTTCAGGAACGGAGAGTGGTCGCTCCTGAGAGGTTTCACTGTTTATGCCATAAAGGAAAAGTTATTGAAAAAAATTAATTTGACTTTCAAATGCTTCCAGACCTTGAAAATTTGGGAAAATGTAGTTAAAAATTTGAAAAAAAAAAGCTCTTTTACTCTTTTTGTGCTGAAAATATATGCTTGGTTCTAAAATTTGTTTTATGTGAATTATCTTTATGCACATTTTACTCTAAATCTGATGCGCATATCATTGTAATAATATTACATTTTAAATTATTTTGATATTTTTGTTCATTTTACTTTATAGATCGCTGTCGACCTCCTGTGTTGCCGTGCTTACAAAGTTTGCAGCCGGTAAGACATTTATTTTACCTTGAATAGCAAGAATGTTTCTTACTGTTAGTTGTTAAGCTGACTGTAAAGGGGATTTTTTTTCTCACAGTATAAGACCCTATGTTCGGCAAAGACAGGTCCAGCACAATCTTGGATTTTGAAATATGCTGAGCTTCAGATTGTTATAAAATATTTGAGCTTTGCTGATGGAAAACTTTGTTTTAAGGAGGTTATGAACTTTCACTGAAATAAATGCCATATATATTCAAAAATAAGCTGAGCAATTTAGTATGAAAAAAGATATTCAACTTAAGGGATCAACTAATGCATGGAATTAATTTTCTAAAAGAACTTCCCAAACAACTCTTGAAAATCTGGACATTTCTCATAAGTATACAATGCAGAAATACGTACTGACACATTCTGATACAATTTTATCCTATCTAAACGTTAAAAACCGACTACATAAAATGCTAAATTCTGGATTTGCAAATATTTCATAAAGTTGCTTGCCTAGAACTTAAAGCTTGTTCTTAACAAATCAAATATAATAAGGATAGAAAAAAAAATAGAAGCAAGGTTTTATTAATTTTAATTTCAAATAAAAGCTAAAGATAACATAGTTTAATCTCAAAACAAACCTTTTTCAAAAATTACTAATGCAAATACGAAGTATTTTTATTTATGGATATGAAAATTGTGAACTTACATGCATTTTCAGAACATTACATTTCGTCATTACATTTTACTTTACTTGTTTTGGAAAAAGTTATCACCATCCCCAAGCCAACTTTTTTTGGCCCAAGCAAAAAAAAGACATAAAATGTTCAAGGTTTTTCTCTGAACTTAATGGATTTCTTTCTGCTAAAAGAAATGTAGTCTGTTACGAGAGAAAAGCAAGTCATACCTGTTGTGTGTGTGTGTGTGTTTTTTATATAAATAAAACAAGGTTACAATCATCTCAAAAGTTGCCAAATTTTGGTCTTATAGTGTAGTTTCATAAAGATCATGTGAAGTTTTAGTTTAATAACATAATACAAATTTTCCCTCTTGCCAGCTGCAAAATGTTTGTTTGTCAATATATTTATTATTATTAATTTTCATCTCTTTTATGCAGGATAAATTTCATCCAAGCTCAGACGTCAGGAAATTGAAACTTTTTGAAGATTTGCCCTGTTTTTCATCTGAAAATCAAGACAATTTAGGAAATCTTTTTATAGGATTCTTGAAATATTTTTCTACTGAATTTAAGTGAGTTTTTTATTATGTTTTTTAGTCTTCGGTTTTTGAATCTTAATAAATTTGTACACCTACTATGGAAAAAATGTGTTATGATGGCATTAATTCGTATTGTCTGAATTATTGTAGTTATTACAAATTTCTTAAGACATCTGATTTTTGCTCAAGCTACTGTTTTCTGAGCAACTAGCATTAAATCTTTCTTTTGCAACAGGTCTGAAAAACTTAAACTAAAAAATGTATACAACAAATTTCAAACTAGTATGTTGTGGCCATCACGAAACTTTCTTCTATATTTTTCTTTTTTTTTTTCTGATCCCTTCCCATGCTTGACGAGGAAGCAATATTCCCAACAAAAACAAAATTACACATGCAAAAACTTGACGACCGTCCCAATGTCTGAATTATTACAAAAGCAAAGCAAAGAGCGAAAATTGAAAGTTATTTTAAAAGCCTTGCTTGAATTAATTACAAATATTTTATTTGTTTACAAACATAAGATGGCAACAGTTAAAAAATTTGAAATCATTGAGATAATATTTTCGATCATTTCCATACAATTAAAATCACGAGAAATACGCAGACGACAATCTATTACGATTTATCTTTCTTATTGTTGCATTAATAAAGCTATTTTTATTCGCAAAAAAAAAAAAAAAAATCAACACCTCTTGGAGCAATTGGCGTCAAAATTGAACCAAAGCCTGTTTACATATGGATTAACGTATATTCCAAATTTCAACCAGAACGTAGTATTACTTCTTGAGATAGGGCACTCACAATGCCAAAAATGGTCGAAATGGACTCAGCACACCTCAAAACGTTCGAATCCGTCAAAATTTGAAATTCGAAAATTTGCACGAATCCAATACTTTCTTCTATATATTAGATATAGAAGAAAGTAAAAATGACACATGTTTCTGAATTACAAAGAACCTCTTTCGCAATTTGTAATGATGTGAACTGATGAATCTAAAGACATTTGACATCATCCTTTGAAAATTGTAAATCATCCATCCTTTAAACTGTTTTGGATTGAAAAAGAGGTTCTTTTAGCTCAAAATGCATATTTGCACTGTTTTGAAATTTGTCGTTTGTAATTTTACTTTACAAAAGTACTTAGTTTTACTAAGTTATTGATTTATTTCTTCACTAGAAGCTGCCAACAATTCCTGTTAAAACTTTTGTGTAATTAGATGAAAATAATTTTCTTTTCAGTGTCAGTTCCTTTGAAACTCTTATTTCCTGGATATTGCTTAAACTTACTACATTCTCTAATCTCATATGCAAAGCAAGATTTTCCACTTTATGTGTATGAAAAGCTAAAGTAGCTAAAACTTTTCCTGGAAACTACCTTAATTAAGAAATTTAAGAATTAGATGTCCTAATGGCAATTATGGGTATCCATTTGTTGAAGAAGGATAGACATAATTGCCATTTGGTGTAATCTTTTGATTAAGGATTCATTTGTTGAAAATAGTTTGGGCTAAATTGGATGAAGTTTATACTGTAACTAGAGGACCCGACAGACATTGTTCTGTTCAAACTTTGTAAATTGAAAAGTTGAAAAATTTCAACAAGCTATCAAGTGTTTCAACCGTTTTGTTGAAAAAAATAAGTAAATAGAAAATGTTTGAAGCTGCTTAGTGTCAGAATGCGTATATTTGTTACAACTTGATTTATCTAGAGCCCACTGAGCAGTTGTTTTATCAACTATTTTTTCTCGCGTTCCTTAAAGATCTTCAGAGATTGTATGGTTTGTTCCTTTAGCCATACTCAAAGGATAAAAACCATCCTTAGATATTAAGTATAAAAAAAACCATTCATCTAGTAAAAACGGGAAATCCCGCTGCAATGTCCCCCATGTGAAAAAGAATAAAACAACCAAATGGATATCATTTAAAAAATGATAAATGTAAAAACAGCTCCCTGAATAAGTGAAAATCACTCCGCCCCTCCCCTCCCGATGTAAAATAAACACGTTCTTCAATTAAGATTATTAAACACTCTTTATAAACCAAAAACAATTCTATGCAATTTAAAATATTTCGTCAAATGTACAAAAGATACAATAAATTACATTAACAGTAGTAAACAAATAATCATACAACTGTATTGTTATGCCCAAAGTCATCAAGCCACCAAGTTCCCGTAATCCAGCCAATCAGTAAGCAAAGCGAACTGCGACCGATTAGCGGTCCTTATCTTTTGAACGAAAACTTCATATATTTGCCCAATTTGTTCTTTCCACCTAAGATAAAAAATCTTCCTCTGCACTGATTTTGTGTGTACAGAACTACCCTGTTGTAATTTATCTAGAAGAAAGTAAAATTTGTTTCGTCTTCAAATTCCGCCTTCTTTTCCCTTAATAATGTACTCATTAGTTTGAAAATCCTTAAAGTATTTTTGCCATTGGTGCAGAAACTCGGATGGATTTGAACCGAGAAACAAATGTTGTTATGTACGTTACCATCCGATCATTTAGTTAGGAAGTCCTAAAGCACCGACCCGGTCACATGGTTTAACTACGACGAAAAATACGCGTTTTGCGTGAACCTAGTGAAATAAATCCAATTTAATCCAGTACTTTACTTTAAAATATTTCACTGGACCTAAAATCGTTGCTTTCATGAAATGAAGGCTTCACTCTCTCTCTACGTTTTATCTATTCTCAATTGATATGTCACAGTAGGAAATTTCATTACAAAAAGCAGAGCTGGCTTTCTTATTGTCCCTTTGGCAAGGGTTAAATATTTATTTCAATTCTCGTTCAACAATAGGTTAAAATAAATATTAATCATTTGGGAGACATAACCATCCAATGTTTAAATTAATTAATTAACAAAAACATTTCCGATTCGATCCATCGCGCTTTGAAACCATGCTTGACACAACTTAATTACACACAAAAAATTTGAACAAAATCGGTCCAGCCGTTTAAAAGCCTTATGGTGACAAGATTCCACACAGAAGATTTTTATATATTAAGATATCTTAGTCCATATAAAATAACTTGTAGTGAGAGATTACAAGAAAACAACATGTGAATCAAATAAAGAACAAGTGATAGAGTTTGAGGGGATTTAAATTAGTTTTCTAAGTGGACAGTTTAATTCTTCATAATGTGTTAGTGTTAGAAAATATTAAGTGCTTCATTTAAGTCTCAGAAATAAGTATGCAAGCTATTGCTTACAGGGATCCATTTTTAGCGAGGATGAAACAGTTGTTTGTCTAAATGTCTTAACTATTCAAGGTCTTAAATTTAGTGAACAGTGTTGCGTAGCATGTAACAAAGCCAACAGAATACTGGGTTTTATCAATAAGCCCATAGAAAGATATTAACTTCTTGGGAAAGTTTCAAAGGGGTCTACTAGGGTAATAAATATATTTATTATTACAATCATTTATTGTTTTCTATTGTATCCAATATACTATTTACATTGTGTGTTTTCATAACATTCTCTGACTGTGCATTACTCGTTTTTAATTTAATTATCATTTCTGTATTTGATAATATTTCATTTCAGTTATGATGAACATGTAATGTCAGTGAGGTTGGGGTCAGTTATTCCAAAACAGATGGCTATACATTCCAACTCTCCTAAAAACAAGAAAGGTCACTGGAAATGGGTTTGCATAGAAGGTATAAACAACAGTTCCATTTGATCTTTTTAAATCAAGGTTGACAAGTTGTTGACGTTTTTTTTTTTTAAATTCATTCATGGTTTACTGAAAGTTATACTTATGTCAAAAAGCCATTTTTAGATAAAGGGCAAATACCTAAACTTAAAAATTATCTAGTAAACTTCCTTTTTAGAAACAGCATAATTGTAAGATAGTGTAAATGTGAAATAAATGTTAAAACACCATTTTTTTAAATTGAATTTTGCTTTCATAGATTTTGTAAATATTATTAAAAAGATAATTATGAGCCATCCACAAAGTGAGAAGCAAAGGGATGTAAGTGATCATTTTCAAGTTTTTAGTAAAATGAGTTTAGAGGCTTTTCCTAGGTAGGCTTTCATTGAAAATTTTTCCTACAACATGCTGTATAACAGAACCTACTAGGGGTACTAGTATTATCTCTTGCCTCGAAACAGAAGAGAGGCTCACCTACCATTTTGCCACTTACATCCCTTTGCTTCTCACTGCCTCAAAATGATTGTGATAATGCATATCTCATTTTTTTACCCATTTATTTTTTTTCCCATGTTTTTGGTCTTTTTAATCGTTTTTTTCCCCATTAAGTTGTTTTTTTTTTATTTTCTTGTGCATTCCACGTTTTCCCTGCGTTCCCCTTTAAATTTCGCGCACTTTATGATATCAAATATGTGACTTATTCACTTTTCCCATCATCTAGCATTTTGACAATTTTTCAGTCATTGATCCGATTTTTTTCATCTTCTTGTCAGCCATTAAAATGGTGTAGCCTCCCCTTCCCTTCGTTGTTTGGGCGCCAAACGCACTCATTGGTTCCCGCGCATCGCCGCGTACCCGGATCTGATCGCTCATTCGCCGATTCATTTTTTCCACCCCACTTCACTCTGCTTGCTGCTCTCAGTCCGCTCGGTCGCAATTTTTGCGGCTCCGGTTTTTCTCCAACGATGGCGAGGAAGAAGCATCAGTGAGCAGCGTCATTAGATGGCCGTGGCTCTCCGCAATATGGTTAAAACCTCAAAATGAGGTGAAATTTTCTGATTTTTTATTTGTGTTTCTAAATCATGTAATCAAGATCGTTAAACTTCGTCGCAGCCGATGATGAGAGCATAGGAAGTGTATCGCCTGTGTATATGATGGCTTTCGATGGCGGTACGCAGAATGTGCCGGAATTGAGCCTTCAATTATGACCATATTTTGATGATCAACATAGCTACGAGCGATGATCCGAAGCCGCATAGACCCAAATCAAATTTTATGTCGATGACTTCAACGCCTCCATAAGATTACCGACCGATGCGCCGTTTTTTTTCAGCGCGGCGTGGCTTGCGACTGACATCGTTGATTAGGCTTCATCCCTGAATACACCCCACCATTCTTCAAAGTGAACTGTCCGTCCTCCGTCCATTTTAACTTGAATATTTCACCACCATTCGAATGCACTCCCCGTTTTCTGATCTGTAACGAACTTTGCAAGCTCCAGCTCCATGTTTTTTTGAACTCTTTTAAGTATGTGTTCCGCACATTTGCATTTTTTATCAAGTGAATAATATTTTTTCCTGGTGATCACCATGCAAAAGTCCTGTCATCTTGTCTACTTTGAAGTTTAACACTAAATAAAGAACATACGGTAATCAATGTGGTTTTCCTATCGTCTACACACACGCAACACGGGGTAAGTCTTTTAAATTTAGTTCTTTGGCATTCAAGGCAGTCGTTGATCTGAGGTTATGCGCGGCTGCGATACTTCCACGGCCTAGAATTGTTATCTTTTTGGTTTTTGAATAACTCTTCAAAATTAAACGCGCGCATCATGACAATGATCTCATGCTTTGAGAGAGGTTCATGAAAATGTGTTTGTGATAAAGGGGAGGAAGGGGTCACAAAAAGTGACTACACACATTTTTTTTAAATGAAAATATACTTATGAAAAATAGCATGACATATGACAAAGGAAAGGAAAAGGGGATGAAGTGAAATATGACACATTGTAACAAAGGGTAGGAGGGGGGTCAAAATTGTTGAAAAAAGTGTGACATTTATGAACAGCCGTAATAGGTTTACTGAGTATTTTTTGCACTGCTCTCAGTTCAGTTATGATTTTTGAAGCTTTAACAGCTATTGTTTATCTATGCTGGCAAACCAACTGGTCATTTATAGCAAGTAGTGATCTTGATTATTTTAGCGTATTACTCTGTGATTTGGATAGTTATGTGGCTCTTTTTTGAATAAAAAACCTGAGCACATAGTTAAATGAAAAAAAAAAATACAAGTTTTCCATATATCATAGAAAAAACTAGTTTTTAATGTCAAATACTGGACTTAGAACTAATTTTTTCACTTTTTTTTCAGTTTGTTTTGCATATAATCATTTTTTATCCGATTAGGGTCATTCCATGCAAAATGAGCAAATCAGCTGTGGCTGACACGTCATAGATTTCAATGAAAATTTTTATTTAGGTAAACTATACATATCTATGAGGGAATGCAAAGTATGGAAGTTTAAAAACTGCTTCTTGCTTTGTTATTGAAATTAGAAGTTGATGCTTACGCTAAGCCTAAATTTTCAGAGTCCATTGCTACCAGTTTGTGACTCAATAACTCCATAAGTTATAAACATACACTTCGCATTCTATAAACAAATCTCTATTGAGAAAGAGCAAAGTAAAATTTACTCGGATCTTTTTTTGAATCTGAGATATTAACAAAGATTGAAAATTTGCCAATTTACTTCAGATTTTAAATCACTCTTCTAGCTCGTTTAATGAAAAAATAACAGTAAAAATGATTCAGATTGAAAAAACTATCTATAAGTAACTATCTGCTCTAATTTAGTAACTGTTTATGAATTTCTTGATGACGAAATTGTACTTTAAAAAATCGAAAATTTCCAAAAATTTCATTTTTTCCTCTGTTTCAGATGTTTTTTTGAAGATGAGGGAATGCTCTAAATTTACTCAATTTTTTTAACGTAACATATTGAAGTGTCTTTTAGATGCTACTAAATTTTAATCATTGGTATCAACGTATTTTTGTTACTAGAGTAACTTTAACTAAGGTAAAATTTCATTAGTTACTTCTTTTTATTTTGTAAATTTAGCAAAACTAACCATTTCTTTCGTGTTTCATTTTCTCAAAAGCATGTTTATGAAGTACAGTCTGAAATGTACATTTTTTTAATTGAAATAAATGTTAGTTTTACTTGCTTTTGCATCATTTAGCCGTTTATCTAATTCTTTGAATTCTCGTAATTTCACATAAGGGTCAATCCATACAGATTCCATACAGTATAAACTACTCATTCATGTTTAAATATTTCTAAGTTATC
This sequence comes from Uloborus diversus, assembly GCF_026930045.1. NCBI lineage: Eukaryota > Metazoa > Arthropoda > Arachnida > Araneae > Uloboridae > Uloborus > Uloborus diversus. The sequence continues at coordinate 54,911,759 of NC_072736.1, forward strand.
AAATTAAAATAATTATTTTGAAAATTACAATATATTTTTTCAGTATAATGTATTATATAGGGCACAATATACGTAATTTAAGAAGATGCCATGAAGTTTTCACAATTTTTATTTATGTTTTAGTGTGTGAATTGACTAGCAAATTTGCTTAATTTCAAAGACCTGTATCTTTTTTACAAACCAAATACAAAAAACAATATGTATAACATGTATAGTACTTAAACGGAATATTCAATTGGGTGTTTCCGTCCCCTACATGAGTTATCCCCCTTTGAAATGAGTAAAATTTTTACATTTAGCCTTGAATTTTAACCTGTTGCCATTATTTTAATTATTAACTTACAGCTAATTAACTCAGCATGTAAGACTATCAACTTATGCACTTTAACATCAAAGCGGTAAATTAACTGTTGTAAATGTAATTCAAATAGATTTCGGCCAAAATGCAAAGGTCTAAAAATTCCCATTTTTGACTACGAAAATCACTTTTGACGACCTCTAAAAAAAATCAAAGGTCCAGTTGAGAGAAAAAATAAAAGTGATTTTAAACATCTTTCATATGCAGCTTTTAGGAATATGAATTTCAAAAAGAAAAATTAAACATGGTCGAGCGCACCCATCCGTCGAAACTGTATAGACTGACCCATAAAACAAAAAAAAAGCTAATTTTCTGAATTTTATTTTACGTTTGGAAATCAAAAACCAATTTCGAGTTTCTTCAAGCAAATAGTAGAAACACAGCTCTATATTCTTGTAAAATTTTAAGTTGTCTGAATTTTCCCTCATTTGAATTTTTGTGTGTATGTGAAGGGGAAAATCATCATTTTACAAAATGTCACTAAGTTTAAAACGGATTTTGAAGACAAAAGAGTTAAAATACAACTTCAAAAGTAAGGTATTTCTTTAATGATACTTAGCACATTATTGGGTATTAATTTTATCAAAGCTAATGCATTCCTTAAAGATTGAGATTAAAAAATAAAATGCTTAAATATGAGAAAATTGAAATATTTTCAGTTTTTGAAACTCGGTTAAAAGTTAACTATAATAACTTTGAAAATTTTATTGATATCAGATTAATTACCATACTCCATAGATGGCAACAACATATAACTTTTGTGTTTTCATTAAATAGTTAATAAGATACGAGCTTTCAAAAGTGCAACATTTAGCATTTTTGAGAATACTGTTCAATTTGATCAATTTTCAATCGCATGTAACTATTCAAATAAAAAATTTTAAGCAAAAATATTTTAGGTATTTTTATATAGGCATAAAAGGAACCTGTGTACCAAATTTCATAAAAATCTGTTACCATGCGGCCACCACTTTTTTGCTCATTTCGTATGGGATGACCCATTGAAAAATTTATTTCATCCTTTTTGACCCTATATCTAATTATTGTGTTTATTTTCAGAACCATTTGACCTAACCAATACAGCTTGTTCAATGTTCAAACGTGATGCATTTTTTTATGTTAAAAAAGTCTTTGAAGACAGTTGGAGAAGTTTGCGGAGCTCCAGAAACTTAAATTACATACTTAGCTAAAATCTTTCTCAATTACTTGTATTGTATAATATCCAAAAATATTTTTATATATTGTTATTGTTAGTTATATCTTTATTATTTATGTATGGCTTAAAAGTCATTGTGCTTCTTTTTATGTGTAATATGGAAAATTCCATGTGTTATAAAAAATCACTAAAAATATAGACTACAAAGGATGTGTTGTGTTTTATTTCTTCACCTTACATATGGGTACAATATGTGTGCCTCTTGATTCAAACATTATTAAATTTTTAATTATTATATATAGACCCAGATTAACAGATATTTAAGACCTAGCCAAAATTTTCAGATTATGTTGGGGCCCCCCCCCCCCCCAAAAAAAAAAAAAAAAAAAAAAAAACATACTGCACATTTTTCAGCCATTTTTGGACAGCAGCATTTTATTTCTAACCAAAATGGTTAGAAAGTGATTCGTAATAAGCAAATGAATCAAGTATCAGCAAGGAATCCCAATCCCGTGGATTTCTGCATGACATTTAGCCGGATTGAGAGCAAAATCTCGCAAGATTTCCAATCCTGCAAATATTTTCCATACAAACCTTTTCCAACTATTGCGACTCAAAAACAAATACTCTCACAAGCATCTATTGAAGTTTGAGTCACCATCCTCGTATTTCTGTAACAAGAGCAAGAAAAACATTGTCTCATATGAGGCAGTGAGAAGCAAAGGGATGTAAGTGACAAAATTTAAAATTTAAACATAACCAGTACACATGGTAGGTGAACCCCTCCTCAGTACTAGTAGTCCTGGTAGTTGCTGTTATACAGCATGATTTAGAAAAAAAAATTCAATGAAAGCCTACCTAGGATGTTATCTTTAAAAACGTTTTACTCATGACTTGAAAATGTCCACTTACATCCCTTTGCTTCTCACTGCCTCATATGATGAATGATGAATTTACCATTCAAGAGCACAATAAGAATAGAGCATTTTTCTGAGAATTGATTGGCATTCTCATTCGAGGTATTTGTTTTCATGTAATCAGAAATTGTATAAAAATTAAAAATGTTTTCGAAAACCATCGCTGAAATTTGAAACCCATAAAATTGTGCTTTAGGAAAAAGTGCATTACAGATTGCAAAACATGCTGGAGTAACCAGAATGCAAACAATGTTGGAACTCTTCAGTAAGCTTAAGGAAAACACTCAAAACCTTTAACTTACTAAAAGTGCTCTTTATTTTTTTCGAAGAAAACAATGAAAAACCTAATCACTAACCTGTAGAAAGTACCTGGCAATGGCTTTGTCACTGAGTTTGATGTGAGTGGTAGGGTCTGGTGGGGGAAAGTGGTCAATGGGGTAAAGTGGTCATACGTCAAATAAATGGCTATAGCTTGGAAAGAAATGTTCGAATGAATGTAAAAATTTTACTTTAGAGTAAGGCAGTTAGAAACTACATTTTGAATACGAAATTTTACAACTGGCAAAATTTAATTCGGTAAAAAAAAATATTTTGCGTGAATATGAAAAATTTTAAAATCTAAACACCTATTTTAACATTTTTGGGAAATTTTGTTTGTTGGAATTTGGAACAGATTAACTATACAGGAAGATTCCTACATGTCTCAAGAACTCTTACTCATTAGCAGTTAGCTGAATCTATTTTACATAATTTTTTAGAACAATTTAAGTAAGATGGAGTAAAGTGGTCATAATATTAGGCTTAACGAATATTGTTCTTCTAATGTCACTTAATCTTTAGGTATAAGGAAGATACATATTAATTTTACTTAATATGTATTTTTTTACAGTAAACGGGGTTAAATATATGAGTATATGCGTATATATACGCATATATACTCGTGTAGACATGTACATAGACGTATTCACATAAATGCGCCAATAAATACGTATTTAGGTATCTGTAAGTATTTTTAATCCATACAGCTATACATTCTACTATACACGTATATGCTCGCTTATACTCGTATATATAAGAACACTTATATACTCAGGTAGACACGCATATACGCATACGTACTCGAGTAGACACATACAATATAATATAAAGATATACAGGGTGAGTTTATATTCTTGAGCAAATTATTAAAAGGTGTTAGAGGAGAGAATAAAAAGCAAGAATCAATAAGGAAATATGGTCACAAACACAATGCTGACGCGCTACATGCACGCAAAGTGAGAAATTGATGGATGCAAAAAAAGTCACAAATATATATATATATATATATATATATATATATATATATATATATATATATATATATATATAACACAAATACAATTTTACACAACATTTTATTACTTAAGAAAGTTTTAAAGCGATTGATGAAATTTGCGGCCTTCGGCTGTAATACAAGCGTCGCATTCACAGATCCCTCTCTGTTGCAATAACGAGACTTTTGAAAAACTTTCATCAGCCGCTGCGCCTTTGTTGCGATACGTGTATTAAAGCTACTACAGACCGTAACTTTCAACAACTGCTTTAAATATTTCTTAAAAACTAAAATGTTAGGTGAAATCATCTTTGTGCAACAAATTTGTGCCCTGCTTTGCATCCATCAGTTTCTGGCTTCGTGTGCATGTAGCGCGTCAGTGATTATAACGTCCTAATGATTCTTTGCTTCTTATCCTCCCCTCTCACACCCCTTTGATTTTGCCCAAGAGCTTAGATTCACTCTGTAGGCCAACATGTATATAAGCGTATATTCTCGTGTATACATACATGTACTGGTGTATACACGTAAATGTACGTCTATACAGGTATATAATCGTGTTTACACGTATACGTGCGTATGTACTCGTGCTTCCATATTATATATACGTGAGTAGACACGTACAAAGACGAACTGGATGTATCCACGAATTAACTCGTGTATACTCGTATATGTACGTTTGTACACTTATATATGCGTATGTACGTCTACTATACACATATATACTCAAGTATGCACGTATTTTCTCGAGATACAAGTGCAGACGCGCATATGATGTTCGTTTATATGCGTATATACTCGTATAAACACATGACACGTACATATACGTAACACATATATACATGTGACACATATGTACTCATGTAGACACGTATACACTCCTGTAGGTAATCACGTATACATGCTTATATACTCGTATATACACGTATATACTTGAGTAGGCACGTGCATGCATGTATCCGATGTATACATGTATCTACTCATATAGGAAGGTGTTTACTCGTGTATAACACGACACGTATATATTCGTGTATACACGCATGTACTGGTGAATATACTTGTAACTATAAAAACAACTGAAATATACAAGTATTAGGGTTCTTTATAAAGGTTTTGCATCTATTTTTAACTATGACCACTTTACCCCATGCTATGACCACTTTCCCCCACCCCATGGGGTAAAGTGGTCATAAAAACATAGGAAAAAGAAATTTCTATAAAACTACTAAAATCAATACTTTTCTTCCTAAAATTCAATGTACCGTGTTCTTTAATAATGCAATGTAAAATAACAACAAAAAAAGTTGAAGTGTTTAAAGAATTTGTTGCATTTATTATCCACCTAAGTTGGAAACCTACGATTTTATGACCACTTTACCCCACCAGACCCTACCTTAAAAAAATTAGGTTGGCTGAATTAGCTGAATAATCTGTAATATAACTATAACACTACTAAATTGGTAAATATTAAATGTAAAACACGGTAGATGAGGAGGGGGAAAAGTTAGTCACAGAAAAGTGTTCTCAAAAGACCATGAGCAAGCGAAATTCATTATTATGGATTTTTTCAAAAAATAATGTTCTGAAAAAAGGTGCCAAAACAAAGATTTCATATCGCAAGTTGTAAGTTCCTTTTTATAATTTTCATTCGTACTTGTAATATATATACTAATCATACAGTGCCGCGAAAAAATACCTTCAAAAGGCTTCTAGTATTATTCTTGCCGATTTTTATGTAAAATGAGCCCCTGAATCTAAATGTGACCATTGTTTTCACCCTACACGTTCCACTTTTTGGGAATGGCGCCCCCTAATTTTTTTCAGTTTTCAACAGTTTCATAGCCGTTATATTTATTTGGAGATGAAGTGAGTGTTATATTATCCATTAACACTCTTCTGAGGGGCTGCAAAGTTCAAAATCATGAACATTTGGATCAAGTTTGGAAACTCATCGGGGTATTCTCCTCCAAAATAATTTTTTAAATCCTCATAACTGATTTTTTTTCCAGGGGTTTGTTTCACAATTTTTCTCTTATGTTTTGGCATGAAATCAGAGCACAAAACTCACTTCAATGAACCCCATATCAAAAAAAATTTCACGTTGTAAAAAAAGATTTTTTTTTTCATTCTTGATAACATAATCAGAGTCGCAATGCAGATCTTCAATGAAGAACCTTCCTGTATTATATAACTTGCATTTCCACTATGATAATGATTATAAATGAACTTAACTATGCTTATAAAGTAGCATAATATATATATTTCTGAAAAAATATTTACTCATAATCATAATATATACTCATTGGAGGATACCCTCATGAGTCTTCCTACTTGCTCCAAATGTTCATGATTTTGAACTTTAAACCTCTCTAGCCCCTCAGAAAAGTGTTAAGGGATAATATAACGCTCCCTTCCCCTCCAATTAAAAACAATGGCTTTGAAACTGTCAAAAATTGAAAAAAAAATGAGGGATGCCATTTCCTAATTGTGGGACGAGTAGGGGAGGGGGAACGGTGATCATAATTGGATTCAGGGTGTCATTTTACATAGGAATCAGCAAAAATTATAGCAGAAGCATTTTGAAGGGGGTTTTTTGCTGCACTGTGTTATTAAGCTATTTTGTTGTTTTTACTTACTAGTTAGATTATTTCAAAAACCTTCTGCAAGTAACATTAGTTAATTCCTATATGTAGCTATTGATTTATCATTACCGCGTTTCAAGAAAAATGAGATCAATTTTGAAAGATAAAGAAAATTTCCCCCTTAATCAAATAATATTTCTTGGAACCAACGATATTCAATTAACATTTTCTAGTATGTTGACTTCTTAAGCTCAATTTAATGGTATAATTGAATTTCTAAAATACATTTTAGCTAATTTTTAAAAATGTTAAAAGCATGGTAACTGACTGACATGAATGCAACTGTGCAGGGGCGCTCCCCCCCCCCAAAGCTCAATGGCGCTAATCCCCCCCCCCCCGCTTTAGAATCGGGTTAAACATGACAGTTTTTAGAGTTTAATTTACAGTCAAATTCAAGGGGGGGGGGGTGCTAACAAATACCATTTGAACTGAAATATTGTTGGATTGTTCCACCCTGCTTTCCCAAAATTTACAATCTTGAATAAACAAGTTTTGGAGGCCCCTGAGTTTTGCTACACCTTATTTATTATTATTTTTTCAAACGTATGAGTAATTACAGAGAGAGTGGATTCAGCTTTCTATTTTGGGGTGCAATCATTACTAGATGTATACAATATGATGTATACAAATCGAGTTTTAGACGATCTCTGGTGGTGTTAGGGGGATAAAAGGTTCTCTGGCCCCTTCCCAATAATTTTTCAATATTGAAACTTCAAAAACGCAATTGTAGATAGTCGGCTGTTGTGTTAAGAAGAGAGGACGTGTTCGGGGGCTTTCCTCCGATAAGTTTTCAAAATTGTAGCTCTAAAAATGCAGTTTTAGACTATCTGTGGTAATGATAGGGAAAAGGGAGATTCGGGGGCTCGCCCCCGGAAAATTTTTGCTATTCAAGTCTTAAAAACGCTATTTTAGGCTATCTATGGTTGGGGGACAGGCAGGTTTCTGAAATTGATCCTCTAAAATTGCAATTGTAGCCGACCTTTGTGACGTTAAGGAAAAAAGTTTTCGCAGCATTTTCTCGAAATTAAAGTCCTGAAAATCAAATTTAAGATGATCTTTAACAATGTTGACGAGAGTGGGGGAAGGGAGAAAGCAGGCCCGGATTACCCAATAGGCCACCTAGGGCCGCAATCCAAAAAGGGCGCACATCATGGAGAAAAAAAATCAATGAACAGCTTGTTGAAAAAAAAAAAAAAAAAGCGACACGCTAGTATATATATATGAAGAAGCAAAATTCAGCTAGAATAGATTGCAACCAGCCCGTTAGTCAGAAAAAAGCAATTGGAGGATAGGGAAGGGGCGTAATGATTGAGTCGAGTTCTTTTTCTGGTCAAAGCAGATAATTTTCAATATCTTTGATTTGAACAATAATTTTTTAAAAATATAGCTTTGCCCAGTAGCGGAATGGGTCCTCCAAGATGGCGTCAACCTTAACTTTCGAAGGGCTCACAGGTTCAAAGACGGGGGGTGGGTGGGGGCGCGTAGTTCCCAGTGGCTTTGCAAAGGTGAAAAAACTTATTAGAAGTCAGACACAGCAAAACTAGTAAAAGCCATGACCTAGAAAAGGTTCAGTTATAAAACTTGTTACTGAAACTATTTTTCTCTCTTGATGTCTTTAAATTGCGTCAGTATGTCTTTGGCAATTAATAATTTATTCATTCATACTTGTTCATAACTGCCAATCATCAGGGGCGACCAAAGTTAAAATTTTGGGAGAGGGGAAATTATCAATTTACCGAATAAAACTTCAAATCTCACCGAATGTCAAAATACGAGCATGCACACGTAAAAACATCTTACGAAAAGAAAAATTAGACATCCTATTTTGCACAAAATATTCACCATAGACTGCTTTAATTCTCTACACACACATGCATTCCATGCGATTTCCTATTAAATAATTTATTATACACAATTTCAAGGGCGCCCGTATGGGGGGGGGGGGACTCAACCCCCCTCCCCTTTAAATTCGAACTTTCTTGCTTTTAATATTTTTTTCTTTGCAAAAATGTAAAAACATTTCTTCTCCAGCAATTAATGAATAAGTTATTAAAAATGTCAAATTTTAATAACTCTAATCTGTACCGAAAGCGGTTTCTATGGGGAAAATATCTGAGCATCCACTCAAAATTTTGCATATGGGCTGCCATATAAGGGGGGGGGGGGCAAATGGGGGCTCAAATCCCCCCCTCCTTTGAAATTCGAACTTCCTTGCTTTTAGTACTTTTTTCTTTGTAAAAATGTAAAAATATTTCTTCTCCAGCAATTAATGAATAAGATGTTAAAAATGTCAAATTTTCATAACTCGAATCTGTACTGAAATCGGTTTCAATGGGAAAAATATCTGAGCCCCCCTTAAAATTTTGCATATGGGCACCCTTGCACAATTTTATGTATTTTTACTTATAATTATGTAAGTTATCGATGTTTGCTTCCATAATATTAATTTTATGATTTTTTTTTTTTTTTTTTCAAAATTTCACCAGGGAGATCAGAACAAAGTGGATAAAAATGCATGGGATGACCCGAAGCCTGTGTTAAATGGAAGAAAAATTAAAATATATAGGAAAAGAGTGATTTAGAACATTGTAAGGTAGAGACACCAGCAGCTCTAAATTTTTATAAGGTAAAAAATTAATGGAAAACAAAAGTGCATTAAGAAATTCAAGAGCCCGGATATTTAAATTTAAATAAAAGGGAAAAAACTATATAAGATATCACTGCTGAATATCACCTCAAGCCAAAGTGTCCAAAGTCCCCCCCCCCCTCGAGGGGCGAAAAGCGTTTTTTTTTTTTCAAACACACAAAAATTTGAAAGGTAAATTTGAAAATTCCATTATGAAAAAACTAAAACAGTTAAATGTTTTTAGAAAAGAAAAAGTGGGTTAGGATGTTTTACAACAAATTTTTAAAAATGAAAAAAATATTATTGACAAAGCAAAATAGGGCGAGGAGGAGTTTTCTAAGTCTATCCCCATCTTTTTACGTCACCAAAGGTAGCCTAAAATTGTATTTTTATAACTTTAATAGAAAAATTTTAGAGGAGATTCCATGAACCCGTTTCCACTATTATCTTCAAAGATTATCTAAACTTGTTTTTTTATGAAACATCAATTTCAAAAAGTTTCCGAATGAGACTCAACGAACTACATCCCTTTTCCCACAACGTCATATCAAAGATGATCTTCAACTGCGCATTTAGGATTTAAATATCGAAATTTTCTGGGAGGGTCCTAAACACTAATTCTCTCCCAAATACCATCGAAGAGAGCAAACAATTTCGTATATAGGACCTCAACTCTAAACACTTGTGCAGGAGCGCCCTCGAACCAGTGGCGTATTGGGCCGCCGACATACCGGGAAAATTCCCGGTGCGCCGGTGCCATACTCTTTTTTTTTTTTTTTTTAAGGACTTTGTACTGGATATTGCGGCGCCAGAATAAGACGACTTGACATCATAAAACTACGTAATAGGATTTTTTAAAATCAAAGTAACCCCCATTTATTGGTTTATTCAAAAACATTAATGTAAAATGTTTTTCTCGTTCCCATCCAAATCTACTTCCTTCACTCCAAAAAAAAAAAAAAAAAAAATGGTGTCGGAGTTTTCCCCTCTTTTTTCAAAATAAAAGTGATATACTTCATAGGATTTTTTTTTAACTATCAATTCACGAATCGTCAAAACAACAATAAGTAAACATTCAGCGCCGACTTGAATTCATTAGAAACTAATAAACCTATAACCCTCCAATATTTTTTAGATTCAAGGCGCCTACATCACATTTTGGACATCTAACCCTCCTACGGCGCCCTTCTCTCTATAACTCAGTAGCAAAGTAAATGTTTTAGTCCGGGGAGGGGGGATGGGCTGAGGTCGAAACTTTTTTTATTTCATCTTGATATCGCTTCCAGCGAAGCAAAAGAAAAGCAAAAACTTCGGTTTCACTATAGTTTGCGGGCGGGGAGTGCGGCTGCAGCCTTACACACACACACACACACACATATAGCTCCTTCCCTATATTTGCCATTAATGTAACTAATCATAACTAACAGGAAAAAAATGAACAAATTTGGTAAACAGCATTGCATAGTCCTTTAGTGTTATTCATGATTCAGGAGCTCTGCGGAATATTACAACAGTTTCATATTTCGTTAATTATTGTAAAGTAATTAAAAATTTCGTGGCGCCGGCGCTGTGCTCCCATGAAGACTTGATTTACCCCCCCCCCCCCTAAACAGTTTGGGAATCGAAATTACAGGTCTAATACTTGTGTTATTGAAGATAGTATATATACAGCGCCGATCCGAGTTTGGCATATGCGACTGTGTAGGGCGCCGAGCACGAGGGGGGGTGGGGGGGGGAGTGCCAAAGAAGGGCGAAATGAAATTTTTTAAATGTTCTTGAAACAATTTTTTTTCGAAGCTTGTTCGCATCGCACTTCCCTTCCCCCCAAAAAAATCTGGAAATATTAAAATATGCTTCATATTCTGAATTCAGGAACCGTACGTGATTAAAATGTGCTTTGTTTGAGGATTGTATTGAGCGGCTTAAGTTGGTGCTACCAGAATTTTCTTCTGGGCAGGATTTTTTTATCATACAGTCATCCGTTAAGCATTGGTAGTAATAAGAGGGTTGTCGATTGCCTCGGGCCCCAAGATATGAAGGGCTTGCTGAATTGTATTTCATTTTTTTTCTTTAAATATTATTCTTTTTTTTAACCAACACAATTGATTTAATTTCTTACTATTATGACAGACATAAATTTCAAACTACATATTCAACTTTGTAAAAATTAATATAAAATATTAGGTAATTTTCCATTATACGCTCCTTATTCTGTTACAGTCTGGGAGGGTTGGGGCGCCAGAAAATATTCGCCCTGGGCGCCGTCATCTCTTAAGACGGTCCATCACCATGCATTATTACCATTGTCTAAAAATGTCCAAGAATGCCTGAGCACAAATCCACTACCGCATCTTTAAAGTTTCTCATTAGGGTCGCAAACGCTTGCATTTCAAACAAATAAAAATTATCAGGCTGGTAATTTAAAATTTCCTCATTGAAAAACCAAAGCGCTCAAATGGTTTGAGTGTAAAAAAGGAAAACTGGGGGAGCGTTTTCAACACTACCGTCATCAAAGATGGCCTAAAATTACGAACGTACTTAGGATTTAAATTTTAAAAAGCTTCCAGAAGAGCGCCCCCACTCAAACATTCGAGAAATGCCCCCACTCCATCATTGAAGATCGCCTAAAATTTCGGTTTTAGGACTTGAATTTCTAAAAGTTCCAGAGGTTCCCGACCCTCCCTTCCCTCTAATACACCAATGGTGGTCGTCCTTTGGATTTCTGATTTTTTTTGAGACTTCTGAAGCTTTTTGAGAGGAGCCTCCGAACTGCCTAATATCATCGTCAGAAATAATCTACAATTCTTTTCTGGAATTTCAATTTTGGAAAATTTCCGAAGGAGAGCCTTCAAACGTCGTCGCCTGCTAACACTTCCAATGATCGTCTAAAAGCTGCGGTCTAGGAGCTAATCTCGAAAATTTTCTTGGGGAACAATCCTCTCCCTCGCTCCAACATAATTAACGATTGTCTTAAATTTTGTTTTAAGGATTTGAATTTCAAAACGTTTCAGGGTAGAGCTTCAAAGAACTCCTCTCCCTAACATCATTGAAAGTCAACTAAAATTGCGTTTTTAGAGCTTCCAATTCGGACAAAAATGCCCGTCCTTTTAACGTTACCAAAGACAACCTACAATCGTGTTTTTAAGATTTCAATGTCAAAACATTGCCGGTCCTTCTAATGTTACCAAAGATAGACTACAGTTACGTTTTTACGAAAAATACGTGTTACGTTTAAAAAATCCCGAGGGGGGACCCCCGAAACTCTCCTCCCATAACATCACCGCAGATAGTCTAACTGCGTTTTTACAGATACAATTTCGGGGGAGAGCTCAATCAACCCCCTCTTTCTAATCCCCCGTCCGCAACGGTGGTAGGTCTATACCCACCACCCGGCGGCCAGGCGGGGAAAATTGTTTGGTTTCATCGTAGGGTAAACCCCTTGACTGGGGCGTAGTGTCGGCTCTGTAGCCGGGACTCGGCCTGCGAAACTAGAGAGTAGAGACTCACCTTCCTGTACCGCGATAAGCACTTGCATGCATTCGCATGCGGTTGGTGAGGAGTTTCTGTCTCCCTCTTTCTAAAAAAATCACATATAATCAACAATTGCGTTTTTAAAGTTTCAATTTCGAAATATGGTCGTGGAGCATCAACGAACATCTTCAGCCCGTAACATTACCAAAGCTAATCTAGAATGCACTTTTAAAACCCCAAATTAGAAAATTTTCCGGGGTGGACCCTCGAATATCTCCTTTCCATAATACAACCAAAATCGTCTAAAACTGTGTTTCAAGAGCCAAAGTTTCGAAAAAAATTCCCCGGGAGAGCCTCAGAACCCCCTTTTTTTAATTTTAACGTTTCAATCCCGAAAATGGACGAGGGAGCCCCGCCTTTCCTCTTCTCCTCCTAACATGACCAAAAATCGTTTAAAATGCATTTTGAAAACTACAAAATCATAAAAGTTCCGGGGGACAAGCCCTCACACCCCACACCTATTTTTGAGTGAATATTATTCTCATGATTAGGTTCATATTGTCAATATTTAGATGTAGTAATGACCATACTCTTAAACCAGAAGCTGAAGACATTCTCTTTCTCTTAATTTTAAATACGTTTGAAACAATTAATGGGCCATCAATTTCATAGGGGGGGGAGGCTTTTTACTATCGTTGACCCCTGAAAAGGGTAGCAACAGTAACAGTCCCACATTTAATAACATCTAAAACAGCGTTTCATGTCATCAATTTAAAAAAAAAACTTTGTGGGAAAGCTTCCCCCTCCCACGTCCACGAGAATCCTGTCACAAATTTAGAGAACTTCGTCTAAAGTTTAATTTTTAGATGTTCGAACTTTTGATTTCGAAAAATTGCCGGAGAGGAGTAACCCGATCTCCATTTTTTCATTTTCAGGTTTTATCAAAGATAGCCAAAAGTCTGGAAATTCCGTATTTAAGACTTCAATATCAAAAAATTTTCGGGGACAACCCCTCAAACGCACCGTTTTCCCTTATTAAAGATCGTCTAAAATTTCGTATTTAAGACCTCAATTTTGAAAAAAATTCCCAGGGAAAGTCCCCAAAACCCATGTTTTCACCTGAAGTTATCAAAGATGACAGACGTAAGCATATTTAGGATTTCAATTTTGAATAATTTCAGTGAGTGTGTCCCCGACTCTATCCCTCCCCAAAATTATTAAAAAATAGTCATTCTTTTATTTTTTTTAGGACTCGAACTTCTAAATATTTTCATAGGAGAATGCCCAATCTTCATCCTTGAAGTCAACAAAGATAGTCTACAGTTACGTTAGGGCTTTAATTTAAAAAAAATCCGGAGGAAAAGATCTGAACAATTTACCTCCCCACATCATTAATTTCGTTTTTAGAACCTAGTATTCAAAAATACTCCGATGGAGAACCTCAGACCTCAGCATTGCTACAAAATTCTTAAAAACAGTCTGAGTTTTCGTTTTTAGGACTGCAATATCGGAAAACTTCCGAGGAGTTTTTCCGAACCCCAACCCTCCTAACTTCACCTACGATGGCTTACTATATTGCGCATTTGAGACTTATTTCGAAAAATTTCCATGAAGAGTCCCAAATCTCATTCCTTCTACGTTCACTAACGTTATCTAAGATTTTCCCGCAATCGCGTTTTGGACTTCAGTTTCGAAAAACTTCGGGTTGAGCATACCCCCTCCCCCACAAATACCCAGAACACCCCTTTTTCTAATATCACCCAAGGAAGATAAAAAAGAAAAGAAATCTCTCATTTCGACGAACTGGAGGGAGCGCAAAAGCTTCAGTCCTCATAAAGGGCTGAGGATTATATACTCCTCTAATAGGAAGTTCGTCAAGTTTAATTTGTTAGTTGAGCTTGGCGGATCGGGGGGGGGGGGGGTTACGAAAATAGGAGAAGGCGCCGGTCAAGTGTTTTTTCCCGGCACACATTATCGACCCAGTACGCCACTGCCTCGAACCCCCCACCCTTCCGTTCCATTTTGAAGATGGTCAAGGATGTGTCAGCTGCGCCAATTGAGCCAAACTGCGCCAATCGCCGATCCTGCGCCAAACTGCTCCAAAAGACCTCAAATGGACTTTTCTGCGCCAAAATCGGACAAACCTGCGTCAAAAGTGCGATTTTGCATGTAATGTTGCCGTTCCTTCAACATATTTCGCAGTTTTTGCAGATTATCGTCAGTTTAATGCATTTGGAGCTTGTTTTTACGATTTTTTTTTTTTTTTGATTTAGTCCCGATTTTTTGCGCATTTCAAAATCCGATTGCATCCGCTTTTGAAAAACTCGATCGTTTTAAATTATTATGTGATTCTGTTCCTTTGACTTGAAAAATTTTGTATTGACCATTATTTTCAACCATTCTTATTATTTGTTTTTAGTAGAAAAGGACTTGTAAGTTCGTGTTCTTTTCACGCCCACTCGAAAATTTCAATCCTGTTGCATCCAAATTGAACTAAGCGAATGCTATCTGTAAAAAAAAATAATATTGTTCACCAGTTTTCAATCTTGGGTTTCTTTAGATTTGGCACAGAAAATTGATGTCTAATTTTGGTTGGGGACACTTTAAGATAGCAAAATTTGGGAATTCTTATTTTTTGGGGAATTCTAATGCTCTGGTAATGAATATGCAGATATTTCAAGTTTCTTAGATTCAGGCATTTTTTTCCATATTTTTAGCTTGTCTCCAAATCTTAGCTTGTCTCTCAAATCATCATTTCTCAAAAACTTTTTTTTTTTTTTCATTTTAATTTCATCATTAATTTTGTAATGCGCAAATCCAATAAACTATATGAGGTGCTGCAGCCACTGCCTAATGGCGGATGAAAAAGGTAAAACAAACACACGCTGTAAATTATAACTTGCTTTGACGCTTAGTGAATGACAGTAATTTTTCATCGTGTTTCCGGGAAGCTTTATTTTCTATTCTTCTGAAATTACATTACACCATGAACTGTATGAAGCCTGTAATTTACTCCAAAGAAAACACGTGAAATGGAATGCTTTACCTTTTTCGGTAGTATTGTTAATTACCGCAAGGTGGCGGATTCGAACTCTAGAGTTGCGAATTAAATATCAAACAGTTAATAATAATACATTAAATAAATGATTTTAATGTTGCCTCCGCTTGATCTTCAGATTTGTTAATCAAGTAGTTCAGTATATAATATATATATAGATAGATATATATATATATATATATATATATATATATATATATATATATATATATATATATATATATATATATATATATATATATATATATATGTAATAAGGTCAAACATATGTCAATAAATTACACATACTAAAAAAAAAAGAAAAACCAAAAGAATATTTAATAGCTCTTTAAAACTCACTTGTAACTTGCTGAGGTAAAGTTTTTAAATTTAACCATTCTTTTTTGCTTACTTTCTTTCTTTTTATATTTTTTAGCCTTTTTGAATATGATTTTGAGTTTTATGAAGAAAACAAATTTTAAAAATAGGTATCAAAGCACTATAACTTAAATGTGCACCAAAGCAGTGATGTGTCAAGCAAAATAAATTGTGAACTAAATTTAAATCAGAAGAAATGTAAGAAAAAAGTAGAGCAGGACAGAGTTAGTCTTTTGAGAAAAATATATGATGAAAAAGAAAATAAAGTAATAAAACAGAAATAATAACTTAGTAGTTGGAGTTATGGTTGTTTTGCATTCTTAGTCCCCTTTTTTGTTATTTTATCATGTCGTCACACATGTTTCTGTGTGTGAAATATACATAGTTGCTCCAATGCAAAATTTAAATTTCTACTGATCCAAGCTGCTCCAAATTCACCGTTTTATTGCTCCCAAAATTGCTCCAAAAGATAGTCAGATAGTCTAACACTTTGTTTTTAGGAACTTAAATTCGAAAACTTACCTAAAGAGCGATCCTGATTTCAGCCCTCCCCTTACCGTATTGAAAATCGTCTAAGATTTTGTTTTTTGGACCTCAATTTCGAAATTCTTTCCTGAGAGCGCCCCCGATTTCAGCCCTTCTCCAACATTATTAACGTCGTCCAAAATTTTGCTTTTACGACTTTAATTTCGTAACTACGGAAGAGAGTAACCGAGTCCTATTCTTTCTCGTTATGTCATCAGAGATGGTTTCCAATTGCGTATTTAAGTTTTCAATTTCGAAACCTTTCTAGGGAAGAACGGTTAAACCCCATCTATGTCCGGACGTTATAAGAGATGTCCTATAATTTTTTGGTTTTCAGTTTCGAAATGTTTCCTCGCTTGAGTCATCAATCGCTCTTCAGAAAGAAAGAAAAAAAAAAAAAGATCGATAAAATTCGCGCTTCAGGACCTCAATTTCAAAAAAAAATTCAGGACAGCTCTCCCGACTCCCACCGTTCCCCAGCGTCATTAGTAGCATCATCGAAAATTTTGTTTCAAAAACTAATTTCTACGGGGGGGGGGGGAGTTCCTGAACTCATCCCTTTCTCTAACATCATTAAAGATAACATATAATTACGTATGTAGGACTTCAATTACGAAAACTTTCTTGAACGAGTTCCAAATGCCATTATTTCCCGTACTAAAGCTTCAATTTGAAAAAAATTTCGGGGAGCACCCCCCTCCCCCTCTTTTGAGTATCATCGAAAGAAAACAAAGAAAGAAAAACATCCCTCATTTTGTCAAACGGGGGTGGGGGAGAGAAAAACACGAAACCTTTAACTGTCACTGGACGCAACTATGCCTCTGGTAATGGCTGGGGGGGGGGGGGAAATTTCATTAGAGTTCCGATATGTGTGGTGGGGCGTAATCTCTAAGTTTGGCCTAGGACGTGAATAGATGTTAATCCGGCCCTGGAAGAAGGGTGCTCCACTTAAGTTTTCGAATTTGTAGCTTTAAAAACGCGGAAGGTAAAATTCGGTGTCATTCCCCCAGCAGTTTTTAGAAATTGATACTCCAAAAACGCAATTTTGGGGTTGTCTTTGATTGGGTTAAAGAGAGAGGTGGGAATCAGAGAGGTTCTTGTCCAATAAATTTTTCAAAATTGCAGTTCTAGAAACGCAGTTTTAGGTGAGTCTTGATGATAAAGAGGGTGTTATTCGGGCGTTACAGTGGGGGCGCCCACCTGGAAGTTTTCCAAAATGGAAGCTGCATAGCCAAAAAAGATGGATCACACACAGATACTCTGTGACAGATGTTTTTCGGAAATCTTCAAAAATGGATTCAGCTATTTAGCACACATCGAAAATCAGAACTTGAGAATTTTAATAAATCAAATATCCTTCTATGTATATCACATATAGAAGAAAGTAAAAATGACTTACGAAAAAGAATTAAAAGACCTTAAGAACAGACTGTTTTGCTTCCATCAGCGAAAACCAACATCACTGAAAGTTTTAATAAAAATCATCTAATGATAAATTGAAACAATCAGTTTAAAAATGGTAGAGAAGATGATAGTAAAGTGAAGTGAAAAATTCTTTATAAACTGAAGCTAGTTTATGAAGAAAATATAGTAATTATCGATTGGAAAGATTAAAAATATGTTACACGCAAACTTAAAAACTAGTTCTGATTGTCAAGGTGCAAATGAATCAATGAAAGACTAGAACATAGTGGTCAGAATTATGTGGGGTTCCCCAACCCGAATTTTAGTCGTTTTTGATCTCTCTCCCTATCACTATCACACGTATTCATCACACAGAATTGTGCTACTTCCAGAAAATTTATAATAAAAAAGAAAGAAATCAAGTCGTCTGATCCAGGAAACGGACACTAACTCCATCTCGTCTCTGATGTTCCTTTTATTGAAAAAGAGACACGGTCATTAAATTCTGGAAAGGAGTGCGTGAAAAAAGTATTATTTTTGCATCTATTTCATGTTTAATAAGTTTAAACATTTTTTCCTTCCAAAATTCAGAAATTTCCTGTTCTAAAGAAAAACAAAGCTTTTGGAAAAAAATCCCCCCCCCAAAAAAAAAATTTTGATGGCGCAACTTGTGCCATAATCCCTCTCCCCCCTGTGGACACACCTGCAACTGTGGGAAAAGTAATACAGGCTGAATAAGGGATTCTTCTGAAAGTGAAAGAAATTTTTCTTCAATATAAATTAGGGTCAAGGAACGATGAATAACCTTTCGGCATTATGGAAATTGATTTCAAAATACAGGTATTGCTACAATAAAAATTACAGTAATTAGAACAGCTTGATAACTGATTGACAGCCAGGTAACTGGTTGAGATTTCTAAATTCTCTATGGATCCTAACATAAGGATTCAGAATTATATAGAAACACATGCATACGTGTACACAAAAGCATAGCTTTATTTGCCATTAGGGCTAGAAAAAGGGCCCCTCTGCCTATGAAAAGCCCCCCCCCCCCCAAATGATAGACTATGTAGAAAATTACAACAAATGTAGTTTTTTGTAGTAAGTTACCGCCCCTAAGCCAGGGCTAAGGCAGAAATACTTAAAATATACCACCAGCTCAGTTATTCCATCCGAGGACTGCAGTTTCGTGCTTTTTAGCATTCATCAGCCCGGAATAGGAATCACATGAGCTGGTGGCGAAAATCCTCTTAACGGAGCCAAGAGAGCCAAACAAACTGGTAGCTAAAGTAGAATTAGCACACCAGATGAGTGACCGCAGCAATGGTACGGTTCAACAACCAAAATGGTGCGGTTCAACCCCAGCAATGGTGCGGTTCAACAACCAAAATGGTGCGGTTCAACCCCAGCAATGGTGCGGTATATTATTCCTATCGTGGTTAACCCCGATAGGTAATAAAGCTCGAATTAGTAAACGAAAGTAAAAGTAAATTTATTTATAATTTTGGGAAAATGTTTTTATCGATTTTCAAAGTGACAAATTCGAAAGATGTGGAATGAAAACATACAAGTCTCAGGGAACTCCTGAGAGAGTTTCGTAGAACCCTGGTGCTTCGCGGAACACAATTTAAGAAACGCTGTGTTAGAGTAAACGTTAACTGAATCTTTACTATGCCTCTTCGACGAAAGGAAGTGAAATTTGAGCAAAATTCGGAGTTTGAACGGGGCAGAATCGTCGACCTTCGTGAAGCTGGATTGTCTTATTGTGCAGTAGTCGCTCGTGTGCAGCGCAACAGCAGCACAATCATGCGTGTTTGGAAGCAGTGGGCGGACGAGGGTCGGACATCTCGGAAATCCGGGAGTGAACCCCGAAATGTGACATCAGCTCGCGATGACAGACACTGCGAATGGACCGCACAGCTTCTTCTAGACAATTGGCAGCACAGTGGCCAACATCTAGAGGTGTTTCATTGTGTGCTTCATCAATTCGGAGCCGTCTGCTGCAGCGTGGTCTGCACGTACGGATTCCTTTATACAGGATTCCTCTCACGCAGAACCATCGTCGCCGGCGACTACAGTGGGCTAATGTGCAAAGGAGCTGGTGTGCCGATTGGAAGCAGGTCATCCTTTCTGACGAATCCCACTTCAACTTGTGACACCGTGATGGCCGAATTCGTGTCACAGGCGCTATACCGGTGAACGGCACATTCCGGAGTGCATTATCGAACGCCACAGTAGATGAACACCCGGAGTTATAGTCTGGGGTGCCACAGCATATCATGGACGATCACAATTGTTACGAATTGTTGGTAATTTAAACAGTACCCGATACATAAACGAAGTTTTACAGCCCCAAGCTGTTCCTTTGCTTCAAGGATTGCCAGGGGCTGTATTCCAGCAGGATAATGCCCGTCCACATGTCGCCAGGACTGTCAAATCCTACCTTGATTCGCAGTAGGTACAAGCTTCTTCTTTGGCCTGCATATTCCCCGGATACGTCACCGATTGAACATGTGTGGGATTTCGTTGGGCGGCGCAGCGTCTCGATCGTGATCCTCGTTCTGTTGCTTTGACAGACGAACTTTGGTTGCGCATACAAACAATATGGAATTCTCTTCCGCAGGCAGACATTCAAACTTTGTTTCACTCCATGCCGAGTCGTGTAGCAGCTCTTACTGCGGCGTGTGGTGGCCACACAAAATACTAATTTCAATCTCTTTTTATTGTTTGTTTGGTTTGAAAATGTAATCATTTATTTGTACCATTACCATTCAACTGTGCATTAAATTTCATTCAACTATGATGCTTCCTTCATAGTGTTGCAATTTTCACAAACAGGAGTGTATTAATGGATTGATGTGCATGCTTCCCTTAAGCCAGAGAAAAAGCTTTTGCAACAAAAATGGCTGATTTGACACAAGCCACAATTGTTTCTGTTTCCTATGCACTGCTACCATTTAGTAACATGAATTGAAATTATAATCTTTAAAGTAATTGTACATTCAGTTGGTATATAGCCTTCTACTTTTAAAAGATTGAATGCGAATCTTATTTTAGGACATTTTTGTTGGAAGTACCAATCACTGGTGACCTGCCAATAACTAGGGGTGTTATCCTAGTTCAAAAATTGCAGTTTTAGACGATCTATGGTGATGTTAAGGGAAAAAGAGATGCGGGAGTCATCCCTCCGAAATTTTTTTAAACTGAAGCCTAAAAAGCGCGATTATAGGCATTTTTGTTAAAATTTAGTGCAACGCCAGCTTTTTAAAATTAAAGCTCTGAAAACGTAATTTAGACCAACTTTCGATGAAAGGGAGGGGGGGGGGGGGGGGGTGAAGGGGCTCGCTCAAGAAATGTTTCGTCATTGAAGCACTAAAAGCGAGATTTGAGACGTTTTTCGATGATGTTGGTGAGAGAGAAGGGGGTATTCTCTCGAAAAATTTTTGATCTGTAGAAAACGCAGTTGTAGAAGATTTTTGGTAATGTTATTGGGTGGGGAGATTCCTCCCCTGGCAAATTTTTAAGTTGAAATTGAATTAACGTAATCGTAGGCGATTTTCAATACTGTTTGAGGGGTAGCGGGTTCTTGAGACTTCCCCCGAAACTTTTTCTGAATTGAAGCCTTAACAATCAAATTTTTGAGTATCTTCGGTAATATTAGGAGGAGGACAGGTTTGGGAGACCTCAGGAAGTTTTTTTTAAATTAAAATCCAAAAGACGAAATTTATTCGACCTTGAATGATGATGAATGATTGATTGAGAGGGCGTTTCTCGGGGGTCACGTTGGGAGAACTCTCATGGTTTTTTTAGAAATTGCAGTCCTAAACACCCATGTGTGGACCATCTTTAATGATGTTAGGGCAAAGGATGGGGATCGAGAACTTTTTCCCGGAATTTTTCCAAAACCTTAAGTTTTAAAATCTCACTTCCAGGTCAGCTTTGGGGACGTAAAAAAAGAAGGGTTTGGAGTTCCTCACTCTTTCCTCAGTTTGATTACGTCCATATCTTCATTTTAAATTTTAATTATTGATAAACATAACATATTGTAGTAATACTTTCTCCTAATTTTCCTTTGACAAACACGATTACTTGCTTGGATTTTCCATAATACATTTTTGCAATTTCTAGCCTAATATTTTTGTTGTCTTGAAATATAAGAGTCTGCGACCCCAGAAAAAGAACTTTTAACATTTTGAACGGATGTGGTAATTTTCTGCGATAGTTTAGATCTTTATTCCACTTCATTTTAATTTAAATATGCCACATGCGTCTCTAGATGAAGCTTTGATTTACCAAGGGTTTCTCGAACCTAAATTTTTGGGTGGGGGGGGGGGGGGGAAATTCTCCATTTGCAAAACGGAACTTCAAATTTTACCGAATGTTTATATAGGGTTTGGTCACATACGTAAATGTAAGGAAAAGGGTCAATAAGATATTAATTTGAAGACACCGGGCATGTCTCCAAATTTGCCGAATCGTCAAGCAGAAGATTTACCTTACAAGGAAATTTTGGGGAGGTCACAGTGACTTCATATCGGGACGACTCTGGAGGACACTGCCCCGGTAGCCCCACCCAAACTTCCTAGCTCTGTTTGTTTGAATTTTTATTGTATTTCGGTGTCTTTCGGTGCATATGATTTTTTTTTACCCTTCCGTTTTTCTTACAGCAAGACGTCCAAAATCTATCCATAATTCATGGAAAAGTTGCCCCCAAGCATACTTACAAAACTAAATAATGTGCATCAATCAAGAAGATGGTTAGATTACAGCTCCGTGTAAAATTTCAATGCTTTGTGCAAAATCAAACGCTGAGACGAAACAGGAAAAACATTTCACACACGATACTCAAACAGAACAGATAGATCAGCTGTCAGCTGCCATTTCAAGGGTCAGCGCGGCAGCCAGTGGCGGCGCCTGGCGGAGATCGCGATGTTGACTTGGCCGTTGTCATGGTTACTTAATTCGGCGGCGGGGGAAGCGAATTAATACATACACAAGAAAATATCACATTATCATCACATTCAGTTTCTTGAACCGGTTTGGAAACTGGCTTTCGACTTGTGGAGGAAGACTCTTCGTCAAAAGTCGCGTAACATTGGTGAGTGTCGGAGTGAAATTCGTTCTTGGCAAAAAGTTATGGATAAAACATGAATCCGATAACCGGTGAGTTCACAGATTTATTTATTATATTTTTTCAATCATGTATATCTGTCACCGATTCCGAACAGGTTCTTGTAGGAATGGATGAATCATTTGTTCTCTTCGGGGAACATTCCAATTATGACGTTTCTCTGCTTAACTCTTTCCTTTACCACGCGGTAGGAAGTCTCGGAGCGCAAGTGGTTTTCCTTCATTCCATGGACGAAAAAGTCGAATACAATATTTCACAAAGCCGAAATTCTTGCATACTTTCCATGCTATCATCGATTGGAAGAATGCTGTCTGAATGTCAACCATTATAAAAGGAAAGTTCAGTCTTTTCATTTGACTAAATAGGAACAACCTTTTTTTTTTCTTTGAAAAAACTAAATTTTTTTCAATTACTTCATATTCTTTGCCAGAAAACTTTTAATCTAAGAAACTGTCATTATCAGCCAAGGGCGGATCTCAGGAGGAGGTAATTTATTTCAGATGCCCCTGAATACTTTCATGGAAGATCGTCTCAAATTAAGTCCTTTTTTTTTCCCCGAAACTTCTATTTGTAGAAAATTCCGAAGGAGTGTTCTGAAGTCCAACTTTTACCCGAAAAAACTTAAAGATTCCGATCTGTATCACTAAAGTGTTAAACGATGTGCTGCAATTGCGTTTTCAGGACAACAATTCTGAAAAGATTACGAGGGAGAGCCCTCTTTTTTTCGTAACATTATTATTAAAGACCGACGACCGTCTAAAATTAAGTTTTTGAAACTTCAGTATCGAAAATATGCTGAGGGCGTTTTTGCATCTCGGCTCCAGAAGAGAGGGCGATCGTCCATCCGTCAGTGTGATCAACGAAGATTTAGAGCGAATTTTAACTTCGTCACTCTTTTTCTTCAACGCAAGCAGTTTTTTTAAGGGACTAGTAAAACCGAATCTTTAAATTTTCCGGTCCGATTTTGAAATAAAGTTCGAAAATCAGAGACGGTCAGAAAAGCCGTTTTTTCATAAAATCTATTTATGCTAAAAATTGTTCGTAGTTTCATGTTCTAGTGTCATAAGCAAAAAGTAAAATATTGTTACAAAGTGCACAATTAATACGACGAAAGACAGTTTTCAAAATTAAGTCATAATTTATTACTTTGTGAATTTCCGGTTAATTGGATTTCCATCAGAGCGTGATGTAAATCTGCCCATACTACAAGGCGAAGAAAGACTCTTTGTAGAATACTTTTTGCCTTTATATCGTGATTAATACAAAAGTTTTTTATCACTTTATTATAGCCCAATAGAAAACTGGGGTCGGGCAAGTCAGGCGACAGCTTTAATGTTCTCCAAAGTTTTAACTTCTTCCCTTTTAAAAATATCCGAAAAATACATTCAGCGATTTTTTTTTTTTCTTGATTTAAACACATGGTCTAGAATGAACTTCCGCGGTGGATCAAGTTCTTTAGATAAAAGTTTCACGTAAGAGAGAGAAAAGTGCAATAGGAAAACATCAGGGGTGCCCACATTGGGGGGTTATGGCACAGACTGCGCCATTGAAGTTTTCAGGGGCATTTTTCACTTTGGAAGGAGGGTGTCTTCGTAATATTTAGGGGGGTGCGCCCTTGCTTTTAGGGGGGGGGGACCTTAAAAACATGCAATATATTTGACCCTGAATAGAAATAGCTCAGTTTTTTTTCTAGGGAAAATCTCTTCATTATAGAATAATGGTGCTGAAGAAACCATTTTACAAGGGGTAGGCGCTATAGGGAGGACATAAATATTGCTTTAAAGTTTCATCTCAATGTCAACAGGGGCGCCCCGATGGCAGGTGACTGTAACCTTCCAAAAATTACCTCATTCGGCAAAAATTGGAGTTCAATTCGGCAAAATTATCTTTATACGTCAAAATTTGGAGTTCCATATTCAGAAAAATTATCTTCATTCGGCAAAATTTGAGTCATTCGACAAATTGGGCATTTCCGCCTTCCCAAAAATTAAAGTTCCGGGACCTCTTGTATGTCAATATACCCCAAAAATGACCCATGGATAAGTTCAAGATTTTTTTTTTACAATCCCAGTCTTCCGTGAAAATAGTAAATGCTTTTTAGCATATTACAAGCCATAAAATCCTATCAAAGGTCAATGACTCTAAAGACTGATTCAATTCTTCAGCAATGATTATTGAAACTGCAAAATAATAAAGAAGCAGCCAAAACTTCAGTAGCATTCGCACGTAGTCACATTACAATTCCAAACGAGCTGATGTGTGCATCACATGACTTCTTTTACACCAATTTAATATTATTCCCCCATTGTTGGCAATTTTAATGATTCAATAGTTAACTCTCTAAATATCATCAAGAGTGGCCAAATTGAAACCAGATTTAAAAAAAAAAAATATCGCCAAATTTGTCGCCAAGTTAGCGACAAAACTTGGAGACCAAAAGACTGGCGATATATCGCCAACTGTCCGCAAAATTATAACACCACTTGAGTTTGCATCGAAATTAACAATGATTTCCCACCAAAACGGTGCAAAAAACCCCTTTAGAAACACCCGAATGCAACCAAAAGGGGAGGTGCCCAACTAGACCCCACTAGGAGTCTACGTACCAAATTTCAACTTTCTAGGACATACCGTTCTTGAGTTATGAGACGTACATACGCAAATACATACGTACATACAGATGTAACGAGAAAACTTGTAATTAACTCGGGAATCGTCAAAATGGATATTTCGCGTGTCTATACGTTCTTACGCACTTATCCACGTGTGGTCGAGTAGAAAAAAAAAAAAAAAAAACAACTCAACACTCATTCGGGGGTCAGCAAAATGGAAATTAAGGTCGATTTTTGAGTGAAAATTTTTCCGCGAATACAATACTTCCTTTTTTGTAAAAGGAAGTAAAAACAGCTTCTCTGCGCATATCCTAATCGACTAAGGAATCATTCGTGTGATCCGTGTCCTTAAGTCTACATCAGGGCCGGATTTAGACTTAACGGGGCCCTAAGCTATTTCAGGTATGGGGCTCCTTTTGTAGTTGGAACAACGTTTCTCTCAGTGGTGTAAGAGGCATTAAAAAAAAAAAATCCCTTTTACTATGTGTTGTCTCTTTCCTCTGATACATACAGCAGTACTTTTACTTGCTGTAAATGAATACGAAAAAAATGAATGAATACGAAAATAAGTGAATAAATAAGTGAATGAATAAAGGAAGGAATGTAAATGAATTAATTGACAAACGAAAACGTTAGTGATTTATATAAAATGATTGAGTGAGTAAATGGAACAAACTATTACACTTTTCACCATTCACTTTACCCCGCATGTACTTTACTAATTGTACAATTTATTTAAAATACAAATAAGCTTAATATTAGCTAAATTAATACTGCATTGAATATTAGGAAGCCTTAATTAATATTTAAGATGTTAATAACGAGAATTTCATCATTTATTGTTACAAAAATAATTTTTGACTTAGGACAAAGTGTTACAATATGAGTACCAATTTTTGAAAAATTGCCTGTATGTCGTACCTGCTTTAATCTTCGGTGGTATTTTTTTCTTGACTGTAATAGAATACATATATTGTACTATATACTTAAAATAATACCAGATAGGTGGAGCTAAAAGCAGCGTAAATATTTCACCATTTCATTTTGCCCCGCTATTTCACTTTGCCCCCTGTTCCCCTATTTATATAATATTTTCCTCGGGTCTTGATGCATAAACTAAGATTATCTGATCTTCCTGAGGTTTAAATTTCTCTCTGATTTTTAGATTTTTACCCTTTTTACTTCTTTTACAAAAAAGGAAGTATTGTATTCGCGAAAAAAATTTCACTCAAAAATCGGCCTTAATTTTCATTTTGCTCACCCCCGAATGAATGTGAGTTCATTTTTCAACCCGACCACACGTGGATATATGCCTCGGAACGTACAGACACACGAAATATCCATTTTGACGATCCCCGAGTTAATTACAACGAGTTTTCTCGTGACGTCTGTATGTATCAATGTGTTCTAAT
The DNA here is from genome assembly GCF_026930045.1 of Uloborus diversus. Taxonomy (NCBI): domain Eukaryota; kingdom Metazoa; phylum Arthropoda; class Arachnida; order Araneae; family Uloboridae; genus Uloborus; species Uloborus diversus. Next base: position 54,938,740 of record NC_072736.1, read on the forward strand.
GTGAGTATGTGTGTGTATGTATGTCGCATAACTCAAGAACGGAATGTCCTAGAAAGTTGAAATTTGGTACTTAGACTCCTAGTGGGGTCTAGTTGTGCACCTCCCTTTTTGGTTGCATTCGGATGCTCCAAAGGGAGTCTTTTGCTCCTTTTTGGGGGAAATCATTGTTAATTCCGATGTAAACTCAAGTGCTGTTATCGCCAGTCTTTTGGTCGTCAAGTTTTGTCGCTAACTTGGCGACAAATTTGGCGATATTTTTTTTTTAATTTGGTTTCAATTTGGCCATTCTTGGTGATATTTAGAGAGTAAACTATTGAATCACATTAAAACTGCCAATAATGAGAAAATGACATTAAATTGGAGTAAAAGGAAGTCATGTGATGCACAAATCAGCTCGTTTTATTTCTTCTTCAAACAATCGATTGGGATAAACGAATATCATTAGCACACACTACGACCAGAATAATTTAATCTAACTAGTTCAGATCATTCAATCTACATGGCGGTGCTTTGGAAGTTGTAAGTAAGACTACAAGTTCCGGTACACAAGTTTAAGCATTTAACAAAATGAAACAAATTTAATGACTCATTGTTTGAAATGCCCCACACAATTACATGGATATTTCTCGTAACCGATTATGGTGCTACATTTCTGATTATTTTACATTGCAATCAATAAAATCGCCGATGCATGATAGACGCTTTGAATGGCTGGTCACTGAAAATACCCGAAAGTGCAATGCAGGAGGGGGAAAGCGCGGTTGCATGTCAAATGATCAATTTGCTATTTTTTATCACAGTTGATTAACATTGTGCCATTTAAGCAGACGGGTAATTATTTGCTGCTCAACTTATGTGATACATTTTTGTGTAGTTTGTAGTTGTGTCTCCAGAAATGCTATTGTTCCAATGAACTTGTCTAGTATAGATTATCTGGTAGTAATTTTGTCTTCGATACGGAATAGCTCATTTTCTTCGTAAAGACTAAAATCTGTTAGAATTTAAAGGAACCTTGTTATTGAATTGAAAAATGACAATGGACATCCATGATTTCTTGTGCATCTAACGCCCAAATTTGTACATTGATCATTGCGGCATCTACCTTTATTCCAATCCACCGGAGATCTAGATATGATCCATTTCACATCAAGCCAGTGTTAGCAAATTTTTTCCAAAACAGAAAAAAATGCGGAAAGCCTCATGGAAAACACTGGTCGGAGGAAAAAGGTTTTTCGAAGTGGAAACTATGGTAGGAACTTATTTTAAGAGTCTTCCAAAAAGTGGCATTTTGTATGATAAAGCAAATGTATTTTTGAAGAAAACAAGGAGAACATATAGTTGGACCTATTAGCAATTTATTGCACAAGATAAATTAGTAGTTAAAATATTTAATACTACTATAAACTTCAAGTTAAGTAGCACACAATGTATGACATTATTATGTGATTTCATAAAAATTAGTAGTTCTAGATAAAATAAGTAGGGGAATGTGGGGAAAAGTGAAATAGTTAAGATGACTAAACTTTTTAAAATGAACAAATTGGAAATTTGTTTTGAAAATTATAGTACATAAAGAAGGAACGTTGTATTTTATAATAAAACTTGCATTGAAGCAATAGTTTTTGTTTTTAGCAGTAAATTTGTGCCTTCCAAAAAAAAGCAAAAATGTCACTTTTTTTTTCATGGGGCAAAATGAAAAATTAAATTCTTTTTAATTAACTATTTTCTATTCAACTATAAAACGTTTTTTCGATCAAATAAATCAGTAAAAAAAGGTTAAATGAATAACTGAAAGTATAATAGAGCAACAAACGAATAAGTATTAAATAAATAAATAAATATGCAATGAAAAATAAATTATTGTAATGAGTAAATGAATAAGAAAATAATTGAATAAATATAAGTGATGAAATGAAGGAATGTGAATGAATCAATGAAGAAATAAATTTGCATGTTATTTAATAAATGATTGAGTGAGTAAACGAAATAAACTTTTTCACTTTGCTTCATCCACTTTGCCCCGCATGTACTTGACTAATTGTAAAAAAATTTTAAAATACAAATATAAGCTTAATATTGACTAAATAAACGGAATATTAGAAGGTCTCAACTAATAGTTAAATTGTTAATAACATGAACTTTATCATTTTATTAAAACAAAAATTATTTTTGATATCAAAATATTACAGTCTGAGTATCAGTTTTTGAAAATTGCCTGTATTATGCTTTAATCTTCTGCGGTATTTGTTACTTGACTGGAATAGACTACATGTGTGAATACATAGTTGAAATGTTGCCAGATAGGTGGCGCTAAAAGCAGAGCAAATATTTCACCATTTCACTTTACCCCCGCTATTTCACTTTGCCCCACATTCCCCTACCATAGAGTCTCAAAACTATGTGAAATTCAAATTTTCTACATTTGAAAATCTTTATAATAAAATTGATTGAAGAAATATTACGACTGAAAATTAACAACTGTCACACATGCTTTGTTAAGGTGATACTAATATAGAAAAATATTCGAAAAATTAGACCCCCAATAGTATTTTAAAATCAGTAATTCCGATACAAATGCCAGATTTTTTTTCTTAATCTTAAGAATAAAATCTTGGATATAATATAAAATATAATAACGTAAAATGACGTAATATTTTTAGAACAATTACTTGCTATTTGTAGAAACTGACAAACATTTCCTGGGAAACTGAGTGTTTTATTAAAAGTACATAGTTTATTTTCCCAAAAATAATATTCCTAATGTTAATGATGTCATCTTCTTGCATTTGATGTAATTTTTCTAAGACTTTATTTGTGCTAATTTAAAAAATTCGAACTTTCAACAACTGTTTTTATTTTGTCCATTTCTTCCAGTTTCTTATGATTTTTTTCCAGTTTCTTCTCTTCTGGAAGACATTGGTTTCTTTCGGAAGAAACTTTTAACCCTGCGTTTACCGAACTTATAAGCAATCTTTCCCGCAACTCATTTTTAAGTAATTACTTCCTAAATAATTTCAACGAACGGACCTTTTTTTCCACTGTCATTCCACTAAGGGGTGAATGTTTAGCTGTGACGCAAAAATGATTTCATTCTAAAATCTTGCCATTCTCCATTAACCAGACTAATTGTGCTGAGGAATACAGTCGAACTCGCTTATAACGAACGCGAAGGGACTGCGATATTTGCTCGTTGTAACCAAGTGCTCATAAAAAACGAGTTAGTGAAAAAAATCATGAAAGTTTATACATGCTTGTTTGTTGTTTTTATGTTTCTGTTTCGTACCAAAGAAGTAAGTTATTTGATTTGAACTCTCTTATTGTCTCTTTCTTGTTATTGTTTTTTGAGGAACGTTTGTCCGAAAAACATCATTTGCATGCGTAGCTTCAAAATAGTTCGAAGTTTTTCTGCACTTTAGGAGCCAAGTATAACCAGGGCTATGTGACTTCAAATTCTTCACTTTTTTTTTTTTTCATGGTGGTCGCTTTCATTCTTTCCCCTCTCTCTTGGCTTTCAGAAACAATATTCTCGGAAGTATATCTCGTAAATGATAACACTCTCTTCAACAAATATATAGTTTTTAAACGATCCTCTAGTCCACGAATTAAAAAAAGGGCCTTGTCCTCACTTGTTTTAATAATTTATGTCTTTTCTGTAACTTTCGGTTGAATCAAAATGTTAATGGAAATGTTTTTCTAAAAATAGAATAATCTTTTCTAAGGAGGAAATCAACAGACATTTCATGAATTACAAAAATATTTCTCGTTTTAAGCGGGATTTGCTCGCTAAAAGCGAGTTTCGTTCTCATAGGCTTAACATTGTACCAACCAAATCGTTTTTGTTTCCTCGCTGAATCCAAGTTCTCGTTAACCCTTTCAGACGTGGCGTTTGGTAAACCGGGCATGAACTTTAAACAGCTGCTAATCATTTATTACTTGAATAAATTTGTCGATTTTTTTCGTAGTTAATTCTTTACAGTCTGCTTATTATTATCTGTGCAAGAATTTTTCTTTTGGGGATTGACAACATTATAAATAGGGGTTTGGAGAATGGGACTGGCTCATTTTCCCAACCACGGATTCTCATCGCAAAAGTGAGGGGTTTTTTTTTTTTCTTTCTTTTTTTAAAAAATATATAATCTTTGATTGATCATTTCAAATGCTTATATTATGTTTTATTATTGTTTAGAGAATATTTTACAATGAAGTTTGTTTGATGTTTCATCGTTTTTTTTAATCTGAAATATGTATTTCAATAATATTTGTCCGGATTATTGGACATCTCATAACTCTTTTAATTTTTCACCTATAAACTTGAAATTTTGTCTATAAGATGCTCTTTACCATAGTACACTGTCTACCAAATAAAAACATTTTTGGTTAAGTTTTTCAAAATTCCGTTTGAAAGGGTTAAAACTGGGCTCGCTATAAGCGAGTTCGACTGTACAAAAGAAGCCGCGAAAACATCACCAGTGCTCCGAGCAAGAAATATCTCTTGTGAGCAATACATTTTGTTCTTCCCAAAACCGCACAAATCGTTTGCTTCCCCTCGCCTGACATCATTCTTTCCTCTGCGCCCCCGCACAGTGCTGAGGTTGCGGGGTTGCTTGTTTACGCCACTGCCCTTTTGTCTGGCTTTGAGATCAAGGTTTCTCCGCCGGCAGGTTAAATCATGGAAAAATTCCCCGATCCGTCAGACGTTGGATACAGAATAGTGTAGACCAGGAAAAGTTTTGTGGATTTCGTGGTCGTAAAACGAGTTGGCCGTGTACGTGAAAGAGAAAAACATACCAACTTAATATCTCTTCCTTATTCTTTTTTTCTGGTGAGGGTAGATCCATAAACAATATACTCACGTTTTAAAATGCGTTAAAAATGATCTGTGCTGATGTATTTGATTCCAACTTGAGAATAATTTACATTAGCGCTGCCTCGAGTACTCGGTATTCGGCCAATTTGACGAGTGCTCCACTAAATTTTGACTATATAGGGGAGTGTTGTACCTTGGGACACTTTTCATATTTTAATTTTTAACGTCAATTATTTTGATCAAATTTAGATCTTAAAGTCACATGATAATACCCCAACATGCTTCTATGCAATACAGTTTTTAAAATTCAGGACAGTTTGAAAATAAAATTTTGCCAACCGTTTAAAGTAAAAGTTCCAAGCTGTCCCATAAATACAACATCCTATTGTACCTTGGGATACAACCACACAACCTGATGTACTATGGGAAAGTCTTCATGATTCAAGAAACATCCATATACTTAAACCAATTTTGCACCAGAAAACCAAAAAAAAAAAAAAAGTTTTCTTTTCATGGTGAATTAAATCATGGATATTTAATAATGAATTATGAATTATTATCTAACATTAAATGTGTTTAAAAGACTACATAAGATTAGAACATTGTTCCATGTTCCTTAACATATCTTAATTATTAAGAAACATGCATATATTGTACCTTGGAAAGTGTCCTAAGTACAAAATGTTTGGCTGTCTCAATGTACAATCACAAGATGGTGTAAGAAAAACCAAAATGATGATCAATCTAGGTACACTAACAATATTTTCTCATAAGCAAATTATTTAAAATACAGTGAAGCACCATTTATGCGTTTTTGAAGGGACTGCATGAAAGAAGCGTATAAAAGAAAAACGTATAAGAGGTATACATTAACGCGTATCGGACACTTCATGACCAATTTAAAAAGCGTATAAATGATAAAAAAGCATAAAAGAGAAACGTATAAACGATGCTTCACTGTGCTTCTCTTTTATACCAAAATAAAATTCAGTTGATTAAATTTACAAATACAAAGACAGAAACTGAAATAAAAATGAAAAAAATATTTACTTTTGGGTAATGAAATTTTCTTTCTCTCACAAAATGGTCAATTTTACTCATTTGATGCTGATTTTTACTATAGCACCATTTAGTGGTGAAGAGATTACAAAATTAGATTAGAGATTACAAAAACATGGCTGCTAAAAATAGATTCTTAGAAATGATCATTGTCCTAAGGTGCAAACTTCCCCAGGTACAACACTCTCCCCTACTTGATCTATACCAAGTGTAAATATTAAACATTCGTGAGTACGAATGATGATAAAGAGTTTTAAGTAATTAAAATAGTACTCAAATATAAATTTAAAATAATACGCAGTTATTTACGACTGCTCAGCTTGTAAGTTATGACTTAATAAGTAAAATTTAAGAAAAACTCCAAAAGTATTGGTTATTTCTCCATCTTATGGTTTTGAAACGCATTGGGCAAAACTTTACCATCCGATTCATTCTGTTTTAGAACTCTCGAATGTGCCTAACACTGCCTAAGTAATTTTGGAACTAGCCCTTGGTAGGGGTTCCAAGAAAAATAGAAAACATCGTCAAAGGACCCAGTTAGGGAACCTCTCTGTTCTAAATCAAGAAAACAGAATATATAGGGGAAAAGGGGGCTCATGTGAACACGGGCACATGTGAACATGGTATGTTTTACTAAGATCGCTTCAAGCTAAAAATCTGGAAAATTTCTCAAAACGGACAGTAGCAGTTGTACCTCTTGGAAAAACATTTAGAGCAATGAGCCATTTTATGTTTCTGTGGTGGCAACTTCTTTGTTTTCGCAGGTGTGGAAAATTTTTTATCACTGTCTTCTTCACTTGATAACATTTTTAAGCCTAACTGCTAATCTAAATCTAACTATTACGAACCATTGTAAGAACATTCAAGTAAATTTACGACAATGTTTCAATTTTTTTATTACATTAAAAATTGTTTATTTTTGCGAATTAGGTCTAAAGTAGACGATTTGGCACTTTGCAACATCTAGGAGCCCAAGTGAATAGTTCCCATAGCCGCTCTCCGTAATATTATTCGGAACTCCAGCGCTCGAATACGCTACCTTGCGGTGATTTACAAAACTGCCGATGAAACTAAAACATTGCCACGTTGCGTTCCACGTGTGTCTGTTGACGTAAACACAGGCAGTTTGTTCTGAGTATTTATTAACGCAATCGATGAGTCTTAGTTTGCTTTCAGCTACAGAAATTAATTCGTCCCTTAGTAGTATTCTCGAGCTTCTCAAAATAATGTTAGTTTTCCTTATTTCCTTCTAAAATATGAGTTGATTGAGAAATGGTGAAAGCGAAAACTCTGGATTAACAAACTTGGATAACGTTATACAAAGTAAAAATTTTTATTGTTTTGTATGAATTTGAAAGAATATGAGTATTTTTAATCTTAAATTAATTTAACTAACCATATTTTACGGCAGCATTTAGTTGAAATGGACAGTATGCAAAATATTTTCTTGAATATATTATCGTAGAACAAAATGAAAAATGTTTAACCGAGAAAGAATTTGCTTTATTCCTTTTATTCTCAGCTGAAAGGTTTCGCCAAATTTGTTTAGGGTTATAGTTTTAGTATTGTGCGAGCAAAGTAGCCTTGGCGAGATTTAGCGTTTTTAGTTAAACCATTTTTTAATTTTTATCATGAGTGGAATAAAATGGTAGTAAGATTACAGAATTCGATCAGTAAAAAGAAATAATGGTCAATCAACTGAAAAGAAAACTACCACCATATATCCGTAAGAATTTTGTAGATGATTTGCATAACATGACATAATTAAATCGTAACTCAGAAATTAGAAACATCGAAACAGAAAAATTTTAAATTAAGCGATTTGGGAATTCGAGAGAAATAACGCAGCTACAAATGCAAAACAATAAGCGCTAGCCAAGCAAGGCAAAGAAGTATCATCTTCTTTCGATAATAATTTTTAATGTCATATTGAATTTTCTAGCATTAATTGTTGTTCTTGTCAGGCCACAATTATTATTTAGTTTTATCAAGAATTGATAAATATCGAATTCAACATCGTGGAAATAGCTGCTTAGAACTACGAACTACGTAGTTTGCATTAATCTTTGACGTTTAGTAATGCTTCTTGAATTCTCATTTCTTTCTACGTGGGCCAGAATATCCACAAGACTTTGAAAATTAATTTAAAAAGAATAAAGCGAAAAATATCATACATACGAACAAAAATCACAACACTTTTAGCATTTTCTTCGTTACCACATGCGTTTGTTTTAGTTTTTTAAGTCGGCCATTAGACAGTGACTGCAGTGCCCCCTATAGTTCGTTGGAGTTGCGAATTGTTAGCGTAGGATATTGCAAGAGTTAAAAATGTGTGTAAATATTTATAATTATTATTTTCCTATAATCAGTTTGTAAATTTATTGTCAACTGTTGTTAATAATAATAAACATAAATAAGTAAATATTTAATATTTTTATTTTTTAAATGTTTTTGTCTCTAAGTATTTCATCCTTTATTTAGTGTTATATAATACTTATAGAAAATAAAAAGACACAAAATATTTTCATTTAATAAAAAACTGAAGTTCAAAATTGTTTTAAAATACATTATCAAACAATGTATGAAACTTAAAAGCAAAATATATAGAGAGTAAACCTTACATATTAGAAAATTCTTTATATTATGTAGTCACATAAGTTTTTATCTAGTCTATTCATTGGTCAGAACAGGATACGAGAGTTCAAAATTTGACAAAATGCAGTTATATATTCGGGAAAAATAATTTCTTAGGGAAACATTTACTGTACAATTGAAACTGACGCAGTATAGGTTACAAACCCTTCAACGTATGTTTTATTTAGTGTATATGTTTTATATTGAAGAATCTTCCTTTAAAATACATATGATGCTTCTCCTGCATTTTTTACCCGCATTCACATGTGCCCCCCCCCTCTAGGGGTACATGTGAGCAACTGCAGAAGTTTTTTAAAAAATATCATAAAGTAAAGAAGTATATATATTTTTTAAATCCCAAAAAATCCGTGAGACAAAGAAAAGTGTATTCAATCATGGGGACACTTTTGCGTTGAGAAATTGATAATATTTTTTGAAAAATAAAGAAAGAAAAAAATGTTCACAAGTGATCCCTTTTTCCTTACTTAAAACTTCAATATAAAACGTGACCAATAAATTTTCTTTAGCTATAAAATTGTTATTCTTTCTTCAATGATTTGCGATTTCTTCATTTGCTTAGGTGATTTCGAAAAAAAAAGGGGGGGGGGGAAGGTATATCAGTTTGGAAAAAATAAACACATTTTGTTACAGGTCATGTATTTCGATGTTATCATAAAGACTGCTTCACCTGGGAAGGTTATGCTAATGTTGAAATTCATGACCTGTAGCCAGAAACCATACGATAAAATACGAAACAAAACGAGTAGATAATTATTATCAGTAACATCAAGGATTTAATTTACATAGGAACTCACGGGATTTAAGCTTCAGCCATTCTTTTCGATTTTAATGATTTTTTTAAATAATCGACAAAATTCAGACCTGTTTACAGATTTAAATAAGTTCTGAAGGCTATAGAGCTTCCGAACTTCTTTTACTTGAAATTAAGTTATGAAAAAAAATAATCATAATTTTTTTACGTCTTTTCTTTCTAAGAAAAACAATCGCATTCGTGTCTTTTGTTTGTAATTAACAGAAGTAAACATGTACATTTTCAATGTCTACTCTTTAAGATATGTTTTTTTTAAAGTAACTTGAAAAAAATCAGCGGTACACGTTTTGTGGTCACGAAAAAAATTCGTGGGGATATCTGACGGTTCCCCCACGGTATAAAATGATCACAATGGTGAAAAAGTGCTAAATTTGTTGCTTCGTTTTTGGAGAATAAGGAAATTACTTCTTTTTTACATGGATTTTTGCGTGCGGTGCGATTGTGTGTACTATTCGGGTTCGTTATTTTGAAAAAAAAAATAATAAATAATAATAATAATCTTCATTTGATTTATCTCGAATACGGTTTAGCTGGGCTGTTGTTCCAAATACACATTTCAACACCATTTCATTGGCATACATTTCATTTTCTGTCACATTTTTCTTCCCGGCTGAAATAGTACTACACTCTTTCGGTTAAATTTACATAAGATAATCGAAATATTAGGTCGAGCAAAGAGTAATATCGTTTTTTTTTCAAGCAAATAAATTTGTAACAAAATTTTATTTTTAATCATTGATATATTAATTACTTTAGTTAATCAACTATCTTTTGTTATTTGTTCACACCTTATTTCACAATATTCGCTCACAAATTTTCAACACCTTATCGATCAAAATTGGTTTTGAAGAAAAAAAATCCCGAGATTTCATTTTAGATTTCTTCAAGTTTTTTTCTCTCATGATGATTAGAATAAAGAAAAATCAGATGATGCAATGTCAGCCGATTATAGTGTGCGAGACAACCTTACAGCAACTCCGTGTTTTATTTTTCTTCCTTTGGTTCGTCTTCAGCAATGTGACGTTGCATAATCTTGTTTTAGAATTGTGTCTTTTCTGTTAACAATCGCTGGAATTTTCTTTTCTGGCATCGCACCATCTGATTTCCTTTTGTTCCCGTCGTTACAACACTTTCCTTGTGACAAAATGAAAAAAAGAAAAAGAAAAAACCCTTGAAAATTTGACTGATATCCACAATGCCATCTTGAATTATTTTTCTCCAAAACCGATTGATTTTTAACCATCAGGGATTGACAATTTTGCAAATTAAATGGCAAAAAAGTTATTAATAGCGAGGATAATTACACAATTGATTAAAAATAAATGCTTGTTAAAATTTATTTGTTTCAAAAAAAAAAAAAAAAAGATTACTTTCCGATCATTCCCCTGATATACAGAGGTGTGAATAATTGTGATTTTTTCAGTTTTTCGTGAATAATTTCATATATACTTGCAATATTTTATGAAGAGTAATTTGGTTTGCTGTTCCAATCAATATTTCACTCTTTAAGAGTATTTTTGGAGACATAATTTTGTTTAATATATTGGCATTTTTAGAAAGGAAAAAAAAATGATCAAAAGTAATGAAATTATTTGCATTGCATAAAGAATGAGTTCAATTAACAATAAAATTTAAAACAAGATTTTAAAATTATCTGTTTGCTGTCCTAGTATTTTTTTTTTCTTTCCTTCGATTGGTATCAGTTTCATTTCATCCTTTTAGCAATTCTTTTCGCAGTTTTGATTAGTTTATAATTGGAAGATTTTTTTCTTTTCGCAAAGGACTTACTGCATTATCATGAGTGAAACAAGTGATTTTTTTTCTAGAAAACTATCTGCGATCAAGTGCCTCATCCGAGAAAACCACTATAAGCAACAAGAAATTGCTAAAAAACTGAAAATCGTGCAAGCAGCTGTGTGAAGAATAAAGAGATCTTTGGATTTCAAATGTGAAAATATAAATTTTTAGAGTAGGGAAACGCAGTAGGAAAAGTAAATTTACTAATTTACTACAAGGATAGGAAGAAAATTAATTCATTTTACTAAAGTCAACAGACAAACAACTGATCATGAACTAAAAATATCTCTATAAGCGTAAGGAGCAAATGTGTATGATTTAACTATCCGTAGAAAACTCATCTCAGTTGAACTCTGTGCTCATTGCCCTCGAAAAAAGGCTAACATCACATTTGCTTTGGCAAAGAGCTTTGCTTGGGCAAAAATTGTGCATGAACAATTTGTAAGTAGGATCAAAGTGAGAAATATTAATTTTCTTTTAATTATTCAGTTGAGTTAAAGTTGTTCATTCCTTTTCCTGAAATCATATTTATTGCATACTGACTAAAAATTCAGAACTGTTTATAAATGCTGCTAAAACTTCTTTAGGAGAATATTTCTCAACAAATTACATGCATTAAGGTATTTTTTTTGTCCTTTAGGAATAGTTTTCCGATGAATAATTTTTTTAAATATCGAAACAAAGCAGTCAGTTTGTCAGGAGAAGTACCCGTAAAGAATTTCTCCTGAATTGCATAGCACAAGCGGTTAAACATCCTACCCAAGTCCTGTATTGAAGTATAATTTCCGCTCAGAGTGCTGGATGTTTATACCTTGTGAAAGGCATTACCTAATTATCAACATAAAAAAGTATTTGAGCAAAGGTTCCACAATTAAAAGATTTGTTTCTAAATGAAAACTTCATATACATGATGGGTGATGGAGCTCTGTGTCTTAAAGCTGTATCTGTGACCAAAGCTTTGAATAAAAATAAATATAAAACACTTTCATGGCATGGAAACATTCCAGATATGATCTCAAAAGAGAATATTTGAACTACTTTAAAGAAAAAGTTAAAGAAATCGAATTTCACAAACAAGAATTGTCTGACAGAAGGACTCGTCCAAATTTGGCACCATGACGAGGAAATACAAATAAATAGCCAAAAACTTATAAAAAGTATGGCAAGACGTTTCAAATATGTAAAAAAAAAAAACAGGGCGATGCACTCTCAGCATCAAATGTAACGATATTTTTTTAAAAAAAAGTACTATTTCCTTAACATAACAAGAATTAACTGCAATTTTCAATTATTCTGATAATTTTCACACCTCTATATTCGTAGGCTGTCCTTCAGAGATCGAATGAGACACTCCTGCTGTAAGATTTTAGTTATTTCTTTAATGAATTTCGAAATAGAACTAAGTTGGTAAAGAAGAACACTCCAGGATTTTTTTTCAATGATAATGTATCCCAGTAGCACTTTTATAATGATACAAGTAATGTAACGAAACCTTGGAGCGTTGTTTTGCTGAGTGATGTGGTCAACTATTTTTCTCGTGGGGCTGTAAAACTTTTTCATTGATTCTGTTTCTTTCATTTTAAAAGATGCGCTGTCGTTTCTCCTAATTGTGTTACAAAACTATTTGTTTCCTTCTTTGATAATAGTTCTTTCAAAGGAATAATGATTGCTCTTTTTTATCCATCGTGTGATAAAAGCTATAGTTGCAAGAACGCAATTGCAACTGTTCTCTTCATAATTGCATGGCTGTTGTAAGGGAAGTTAGACAAACGAGGAAATTATTTCCCGCTTTTTATTCCGTAAACTATTGGTTGCTGGCTTTTAATTTGCGTCGTAGCTGACCTTCTTTCAGCTGCCCAGTAACGTAACCTTCGTTTGATCTTGAGGTATATTATCGGGAAACATGGAGTAGAAAAAAAAAGTTAAATGGGACGTTCATTTTTATACCAACTCTTAGCTATATATTTATCACAGTAGAAATTGGATAATTAAATTTTTTTTGCGACAAACGCGCTTTAAACTTTGCCTTTCGGTGATTTTTTTTTAATTCACACTGTGGAACTTGCACTGTTTTCTTCCTCATAATTTAACAACACTTTCGATTGCAATGTTTCTATACTTCGTATAGGTAGGCTTGCCGAACTTCTAAAATGTTCATTCGGAGTACCAAAATGCCCCCCCTCCCCCCCACATTCAGTCGCGACTATTCAAAAGGGTACGCATCATTGGCTGGATTTTGGAGTGATTTACATGATAGTTCATTGTGAATGCTATGAATAAATAGCTACTAATTATAAACTTAAACCCAGGGGTGATAATAAATGACGCATCAGGCAGATAAAGAAGATACTTAAGTAAAAAGAAACACTTCGAATAAGAAACAAAAATTTTAACAATATTTAAAATTTTTTTTCATTGACTGAAAATTTTTAGAAAGGCTTTTTTGAATTTAATCTGGCTGTAAAAATTTTCACAAGTTAATCCGATATTAATTTTAGATGTCAATGTTAAAATTGACAAATAATTATCTATATATATATAAATGGCTACTTCTGTATGTAAGTATAGTCCTAAATAATCCTTCACATTTAATTATTTAAACTTTTTGGTCATCTATAATCAAATTTATCTTTTACCGGGACGTGAAATATACCAGCCGGGACACCGGTACTTTGTCTGAAAACCGGGACGTTTGGCAAGCGAATCTATAGAAGTCTTGCCAGTTGGTATGCACCGAATATGCATTTGTGTTCTAGTTTCGGCTTATTCGCATAAATATCCGCCGTCAGTGGAGTACAAATTCTTCCCTTTAAGATAAAAGCATTTTCAAAAGGAAAAGCAAATACTTTCATAGGCACATAAATGGCAGTATGTACAAAAGTGGGTTTTAGAGTTAATTGTAGAAACACATGATTTCCCACCAACACAAACCTTTCGTTAAAAAAATCAATTCACAAAGTATTCAGTAAATTAATAAAAAATGTAGAATTCAAATGGTAACCAAAAATATTTTTTCTGTTTTTCCCGCCAAAAATGGTTAAATGGTATTTTAAATAACATAAATTGAGTAAATTTGGTGGTGGAAGCATGCGCTGCCGTGGGAGCAGTATTCGCAAATTCTTCTTCTTCTTCATTTATTTTTATTAATTAATTATTATTATTATTATTATTATTATTTTGCTTTTTGTCATTTATTGTACTTAAGCTTTACCGCACAAGCTTGTTTATTTGGGTTACGAAGAAAATAAAGCTCGAATTAAACGTCTAATTCCAACATTTCCCTATTGTTTGCATGGAACACAAAACGCGTTTCTTTCGAATATCTGAAAAATTAATTTCTGCCGATAATGTGCATTACCTTCCCACGGCAGTTTGCTTGTACCTTTTGTGGTAATCTAGTGTCGTAATCAAATTATATTTAAAGACATTGAGTCGATCAATCAATGCGAAGGCTACATGCTTAGAATAAGGCCTTAATTCATCATCATAACTATTACACATTCCGCTGTGTTGGTGAAAAGTTATTATTGTACTTCACACTTCGGTAATCACTATTAAACAGAGTTTATGATTACAACTTGCAAGCATCCTTCAAACACATGTCATCGTGACCTACAGTGATGACTGGGCCACGCTTAGTGTTTGCTTTGATGAAAAAGTTATAAAATGGCTTACAGAAAAAACGCCCTTTTTTTTAGAGGCAATAACTCAATGAAATGAACGTACGCGTCACCTGAAGCAGATTTTTTTTTTTTTTTTTAACCTTCTATAGCACGTCCGTGTTCCGGAAAATATTATTAATACACGAACAGATCGCTGAATGCAATGCTCTGTTTCTTCGAATTCTTGGGTGAAGAGCGAATTTCGTGAAAGTTGCATTTAGAATTTGACATTTTGGAATAAAAGGATGTAAATGAATGTTTTTTTTTTTTTCTTTCGACAAATATTTACACGAAGAAAACTGTTTGCCTAGTAATCGAGCAGGACGAAAAAATTCACTTTTTCCTTTGTGTGTGTAGTATTCAATAACATTTGTTAAACAGCTAACGCCATTTTTTTTTTTTTTTTTTTTTTTGGTACTTACTATGAAGTGTGCAAAAGATCTAGAAAATATTTCACGATAAAACTACTTTGCATTTAATCTAGAAAATATATTCAAGCTTCAGCATTTAAACTCATTATTATTTCCTTGCATTATTTATGAGTATATTTTTTTCCGAAATGCATTACAATAGAAATGTAAAAAACAACCGGTCGAAGAATTCTTTGAAAAATCTAGGATTTTACTATTGTTTGCCTGCACGATGCATATACCAAGGAACTTGGGGTAGGTTACTGACCTGTAGGAATTTCTATGATAAATAAACAAATCACATTCGTCTGCTTGGCATATTGGAGGTGTGACGATCGGCGGGGGTTGACTACTTCTGCAGATTCCGAGGTAATCAAAAGGGCATCAGCCTGCAATCAAATGCGCATTTTTAATTTGTTTCGTAGTAAAGTAACAAAATAGAGAGAAGACTTATAAGTGTATTTTTGTTTTTATTACAACCGAGGGAGACTGCAGAAAATACACAAAGAAATGATTATTGTTTTCGGATGAAAACTTCTGATGCTCATTTATTTTTTAGAATCAGTAGCTTGAAATATACTTTTTTGATGGAAAGAAAAGGGATGTACGTAAGTGTCTAAATTAAAAATTTGGAGAAGCCTAGTACAAACGATAGGAGAACCTCTCACCTGTTTCGTTGCAAGAGCTTACTAGTAACTCTGGTAGGTGCTGCTAAACAGTATGATTTACAGAAAAATTTTAATGAAAGTTCACCAAAGGTCTTAACTTTAAGTGTGTTTTACACAAAACTTCAAGTAATCCACTTGCATCCCTTTTCTTCTCGCTGCCCCATCTAAAGCTTTGCAGTCAAGTGTCCATACTTGGGACAGTTTTGAACTTATACCTTTAGCAGCATATCAGTTATGTGTTTTCAATTTGAAAAATTTTCCCCTTATATACAGGTATTCGATAAATCCTTCACACATTTTAGAAATTCGTAGAAAAGCAACTAATTTTTGTATTAAATTGCGGTTTACGCCATAATACCTCTCAGATTCAAGAACTTTTTATTACAAAAAATGAATTATAAGTAATTTACATTGACGGCTGTATTGCAAGAAAAACAAATTCTTACTTTGACGATACATTGATTACTTTTAGCTATGTAGTCAACTCTCAATAACTCGAAGTACCAAGAGACTGGCTAAAACGTTCGAGATATTTGTAGTTCGAGTTATGGGAAGTTTTCACAAGTCTCAAGAGTTTAGGACCCGATGAAAACTTTGAGATAAAGAAATATTTAAGTTATAAGCTTCGAGTTATCGAGATTCTACTGTATTAATTTTTTTACCCTTTGTTATTTTGTACGACGTCATAAAAAGTTCTTGAACCTGTGAATTTTTATGGCCAAACTGCATATCGATACGACAATTTTTTGCTTTTCTATGAATTTCTAAAATGTGTCAAGGACTTTTCGGACAACCAGTTTCTACAGTAGGACGTCAAAATCCGAACTAATTGAGGCCATAGGTAGTTCAAATTTTCAAAAATTAACCAAGTAAATACCGTATAGGAAATAAGTATATCATTTAATCAAATAAAGTGGTTATACAATATGAATGAATATAACAGACATAATACCTGTGCACATAACGCTGTGTAATTGCATGTTTTAACAAAAATTAATTCTCTTGTTTACGGAACATAAATGAAAAAAGAATAATATTTACAGTAGTGTATGTTGTCTGTGAGGAACTATTATACAGTAATTAAACAAAGAAAACTGAATGAACTCCTGGAAAACACACCGACTTCTCACAAAGAATGTTGAATTAATTTCTGTAATGAAAAACTGACTAACTTACTTTTAAAAATCCCCGGTTTTTGCTTGTGAATGCTTGAAAGTGTGTGTTCGAGGGTTTTTTTTTTTTTTTCTTTTCTTGCTGTATGTATGTATGTATGTGTGGAGAGAGTGAAAAAAATATTTCGCTTTTATTTTATCAAGTTTGCTTGATTTTTCTTAAAACGTTTTAGTTTTTAATTTGTTGATTGAACGTAGACTTAATTTTGTAGGATATCTTACTGTTGTTTCTGGGGTTAGATGTCTTATGTGCTCTGAAGCGACGATATGTAAGACAACTTTTGCGATTCCATCATTGTCGATTTATGTAAAAAAGGGAATTGATTTTATAAAACTTAGTTCCTATATTTTATATTTATTCTCAAAAAGAAAAAAAAAACTATTAAAAAAAAAACTATCATTAGAGAATGTTTAACAAAAGTTTGTTTTGCAAAACATGAAATCATCGATTACATTTTCCAATTTAAAAACAACATAAAATTATCTCAAACATTTAAATAAATAATAATTAACGTAATTCAGGAAGCTTAATTGTTCAAATGAATTAGCATCAAATGCCACACAGTTCCTGCATAGTTTATTCCCAGCTATAAGAACGGAATTTTAAAATTATATTAAGCAGCTTAGCTCGACTGGTCTGTCTTTATCACGGTTTCGTTCTGTTAGAAATGAAGATTATGACACACTCACTACTGCCCCACATGGTCAATCTTGCGCTAGTTCGCCTGCTATGCTCTAATAAATCCGACTCGAGTCCGAAAGGAATATTCGGAGAAACATGTTCCTTAATAGCAAATTAACGTCTTCCTTTTGAGGGGAAAAAAACTCGCTTTCAGTGTCGTTTAATGGATTTTTTCTATGTTAACTCAATTAAATTAAAATAGCAGTTGCCGATATCTCGTTTAGTTTTTCGTTTCTCTAATTACCCAACTTAATACTCTGCTTCAGCTGGTTTTAATGATAATTTCAGTGCGTTCATAGCGAATAGTGTCATTGCTTTCGTAAGTTTTGCTCCAATTGTTCTGTATAAAATGAAGATATAATTTCACTAATAATTATGTACTCATCACATATCAAACCTGTCATTTCAAAATTTTCTGGGTTGGAGGGGGGACAGAATACTCAATACAAATTATACCAAAAAAAAAAACGACAAAAACCATGCCCACATATCGCACACCTAATACAACACCGCCACAGTCAAAAATCGTCGATTTTGAGTTATATACTTGTCCTGGTGCATTTTTATTAGTTCTATAAAAATGCAAGACAGCCAAAAACGAAAGAAAAAAAGTTTCAACCTTATTTTTGAGATGTAGCAGTGTGTTACTATAGGAATCAAGCTAAGGCGCATTACATTAAAATTGATTTTTCGAAAAGTAGTTTTTGGAGATGTGGCAGTGTTGTACTAGGAGTGTAATACATGCAAATTCTTCATTGATTTCTCATTTGATGTCTCAAAGACAAAGGATGTGGCCCTTCTGACCCCCCTAAGTGACGGGTCTGACCTTGAAAGCGTTTCAACTGTCAGTTTTCATTTCAGAAAACATGATTAAAAGTAGGCTTGCCAGATTTCTGAAATGATCAACCGGGACACCATAATGCACCCCCCCCCCCTTCCCCCAGCTTTGCGAGTATTTTAAAAGGTTACATACCCCTAGCTGGTTTTTAGATTGCTTGATAGGGCAATTGATTCTGAATGCTATGAATAAATGGTTACTAATTATGAATCTTAAGCAGATGTAATAAGAAATGACACAAGCAAATAGACATTTTTTTCTTATATGTTAATATTTACAAGTTACTTTTGTTTGAAGAAGCACTTTGAAAGAGGAATAAAAAATTGAACAATATTAACATTTACTTTTCATTGGCTAGGACTTTTTTTAGAAAGTCGTATTCTGATTTTAATCTTGTTAGTCCCTCACTAATTAATCCAATATTAATTTTACGAGTCCATGTTACAAACGACAAAGAAATTATACTACATAAGCCTTCACAGGCTTATTATTTTTAGGCTTTTTTGGTCATCTATAATCAAATACATCTTTTACCGAGTGCCGGGACACCGGGATTTTGTCGGAAAACAATGGGAATGTCCCGTTCAAACCGGGACGTCTGGCAAACCCAGTAAAAAGTAATCCTCGTGAGGATGACAAAATTATAAATTTCTGCTTCGTCCTCTTTGAATTGTTCCTTGAAGTTGAACGAGGACATTGCTGCTTTTTTGCTAAAGAAGCTGCTCGAAGTGCTGCTGTGGCAAGATAAATGGAGTAAAAACAGCTTTTCTTCCGTAACTACTTTGAGCACATTGTCAAGGTGCGACAAAGAAGCATTTCTAATAATACGCCAACTTGTACTACTGACAAGTGCATCCACTAATAAGAGTTCACTCTCATCGTTGAAGTTTCTTAAGGCGTATTTAAGGGTAATTCTGCCATGGGCGAGTTTAATTTATTAATAACTAATTAAAAAGTAACTTATTAAAACAAGCAGTAACTGCAAATTTTTTTTTTTTTTTTTTTTTTGCATTTTTGTTATTTATTGTACGTTAGGTGTTTTGCACAAGTTTGTTAATTTGGATTCCACTGAAAAAGAACCGCGATAAAAACATCTAATTAAAACATTTCCCTATAGTTGGAAAAATTTCCAAAACACGTTTCTTAAACTATCTCGATAAATTATTTCTGCAGCTACTGCCGTTTACCTGCCTACGGCAGAATTATGATTGAAAATTGTCTTCCATTATCCTTATTTTGTACACTTTCACATCCATATTTTTATTAGCATATAAAGAGATACAGTAGGACCCCGATTTAACGAACCTCTATTTAACGAATTTCGCGATGTAGCAAATTTTTCTTTTTCCCTGACTAAAATGAAGGCAAAACCCCTATTTACCGAAAAACAAAACCCGAATCAACAAATTATTTTAACAACAGATTTTTTTTTTTTTTTTTGTTAATTTGAGTTTGGAAATATTGGATTGTTTTCCAAATTATTTATTCATCTTGTACGAAGCAGAAATAGACTTTTCTTGGAATCAGCAATGTTTGCGAGCAAGGGGCAACCAAAGGGGCCTGTTGCAGAAAGTGAGAATGAAACTCATTAAAACTTACTGTTACTTTTACTAATGCTTTACACGGAATGGAAAGTGTAAAATCATATCTCATGCAGCAGGCTGTAAATCAGACAGTATTTTCTTCTGTTCATAAAGTGGAAAGAGAACTATATCTCAGTCAAGTATCAAGAAAATTGTCAAAATCTATTTTTCAGCACAATAAATTTCAAATTACCTAGTGTGTAATAAGTCGTGGAATGTTGAATGAAAAGTGTACACTTTCTAATTATATATATTTTTGTGCAGTTGCTTATTGGGGCTTTTAGATGAAGTAAGTGCAATTAAAAAAAAAACCACACCCCGATATTACGAATAACCCCGATTTGACGCATAAAAATTTCGGTCCCGATGAATTCGTTAAATCGGGGTCCGACTGTACTCACGATTTGCTGAAAGCAGCATCTAAAAAAAAAGTTCAATATAGTGACCCCTCGTTAAATCACACTTTTCGGTGGACAGCAAAAAAACACGATATATCCGAAAATGCGATATAATCGAGGTCATAAAAGTAATGATTTGTTTAATGTCCAAATAAATGATATGTGCGCTTTGCAGCAAATTCAGTTCATCATATTGGGACTACTTTTCTTTAGTAAAAACAAAAAAATAATTTACTTTATTAATTATTCTCTTCGATGGAAAAAATAATTTTAAATGTGTCGATTGTTTTCTGGCAAAATAAGAATCAAAAGTTGCACCCTAAACTACAATAAGTTCTAATGAATGTTAACGAAACATACCATGTTTTAGATCCATACCATGATCCATTCCATTTTAGCTCATTAAAAGAATATACTTTTCCTCGGAGATACGAACGTTTTCCATCAGTGGTTCAGAATTTTAAGCAACATGGTTGTTTTTCTTTTAACTTTTCGGGAGACAATGGAAAAGCGCGATATATCCGAAATCTCGATGTAACGAGGCGCGATGTAACGAGGGGTTGCTGTATTTAAAAGCATATTACATACTGCCTCAGTTAAAATTGAATTGCGTTTTGTGCCGTAATTAAATACTTTTCCTTCCATCATATTTTACGAGACTGATAAATAACTGAATATTGAAATGTAAAGAATATATGAGTAAAGAACTGAAACGTGACATTTTTCCACATTTAAAACACAATTTTTTGGAGATAAATGAAAACTCAAAGAAATTGCTCGCCCTGAGGAAAATCCTGTACTTCTTCCTGAATGTATAAAGCAGAAAATTGCAGTTACTTGATTTTCTGTTAGTTTCTGCGAAGTCTCTTTTGCAAATCTGCGACTTGTTTCTTTATGGGCAGTCAAGTGTTAAATGTTTTCGTATGTTTCCAAATATTAGGACTGAGAAACTCGTTTGTTGAGAATGGCTTCGTTCTTAGAAAGACAAAGAAGGTAAAGATAGGTGCTGATTGCGTTGATTAAAAGCAATTTATTACATTTTCAGCGAATTTGCCCTTTTGTTTCATCTTTAATTGAAAGACCAAGATTCGTAAAAGAACTTTTTGTTTCTTCTCTGATGGCTCAGTTTTCTCTTTTTGACGTCGGAATATCTCTAGGTGAAGAGGGTTCACGCTAGGACGCGGGATTGCTCGATTCCCCTGCCGATATTTCTATATAAGATCTCACTCAATAAAAAAAAAAAAAAAAAAAAAAAAAAAACCTTTGCGTACTGCTCCCGCTATTCCAAGTTTGGATGTCTGGATATGTATATTATGAGGCATAGGGCTAAGACCGTTCGGTCGATTTTCATGAAATTTCATAAATTAATTTGCAGCATGAGTGTGAGCACTTTGAAGCGTTTTTTTGAACATTCGATTTTGTTCTTTTTCAATTCCAGTTTTAAGCTCATTTTTCACATAAACATGTTAATTTGGGAAAGAAATACTGCATGCAGTTTTAAATTTTAAATCATTAGAAAACTTGGAATTTTCTACTTAAGATGAAGTTTGTTTGAAGTTTCTACGAGCATTAGGAGGGCTATGAGAATTGTTTCTGTTGTATGCATTAGGCGGCAATAAAGAATGTTTCTGAAGACGGGAAATTTCTTCGTGATATTATTTTTCTCCAGAAAAATTTATTCTATACGTAGAATATTGTAAAGTTTCAGTCTTTTACTCATATATTATTTATATTTCAATATTCAGTTGTTTATCGGACAAAATCAGTATTCTCATATACTGATATTACGACCTTTACATTGGTGTTACAATTATCAATCGATGTTTCAGATCAATCGATAGTATAATCTCCAAAATGTTTTTAAAAGTATCGACAAAACTATTTTCAGCCTTTTTTCCCCATTCAACGTAGAAAAAGAAAAGAAAAATAAATAAATAAAGAATTTAATAATTGCAACTATGTTGTCCCAATAAAAATGCATATTTTCATTTCCTTTTCACTCGTATACCAACGAAGAACACTTGAAATATGATTGCAAAATTAAAATGGTTGTAGGTTTTTTTCTTTTTTTTTCTCCTTCTGAATTTACCCCAAAAATGCAATCTACGGTGACTGGTTCCATCGTCTCAGACAGCGAAAACTGGTGTGTCATTTTCTGAGAATCAACCATGCAGAAAATTGTCTTGTTCTTGTCGTGCGGTCTTCCCCTCTATCATAAAAAGAAACGTCAAATATTTTTGGAACCTTGAGTTATAAATGAATCAAATTTTCTCAACTCTTCTATTAGAAAAAAAACACGTAGCTGTGGGAAAAAAAAATAAAATAATAATAATTTTTATATTAGTGTGATGTTCACGTGTTCGGCGCAAACAATAGCAGTGTTTTTCTTTTAGTTAATATTATTAAAGTTTTTATTGCAATTAAAACGATTAAATGATATACTATTCCAATTTTGGCCATATTTGATCATTTTGTCCGATATATAGCAGTTAAATAGTATCCACCAATCAAATAAACTCTAACACCTTAGAAAGTGGTATTTTCTATGATCTACATTTTTTTCTGGTTCTCTCCCTCTTCCCCCCTCCCCCCCCCCCGCATCATTTTTTTTTTTTTTCATTGTGACTAACTGATCATCTGTGACCGAAACTGGTATAACTATGGCAAAAACTGAAGCATTTACACCATTTATTTCATGAAAGAATTCGGAGCAGGCATAGGCGCGATAAAATGGGGAGGGGGGGGGGGGTGCAAGTGACGGCTCGACCCCCCCCCCCCCCTTTGATATGAGTCTTTCCTTGCTTTTAGTACTATTTTTTCGGCAACAATGCAAAAACAGTTCTTCTTCAACAATTAATGACCGAGTTATTAAAAATGTCTGATTTCAGGACTTTCGTCGGAGGGAAGGGGGTGCTTCATTCAAAATGAAAAACAGTTATGATATATGAAAAAACAGAACAAATGCGACAAAAAGTACATTTTAAAAACGGCATGACAAGTGACAAGGAGCGAGGGTAAGGTAAAGTGTGACACTTTGTGACAAGGGGTGGGGGATGGAGACGACATTCTTCATCATTTAGGGACAGTCCCATTCATCTTTTGAAGTTTTTTTTTTAAGTATTAATTATAAAAATTTATAAGCGCAAATATTTCGGGACAATCTGTATGACGGAAGAGGCAAAGAGGGGAAACTACTCTCTATCAAATTTCCGCGAAGCAGGAATCCTACCAAGCAGAGTATGAAAGTACGCGGAATAAAATATTAAACAACTACGAAATCGAATCACTTTTTTACTGTCATCCCAACTCGCTCCCCGGGGGAAAGGTAAGGTATTCTGCAGGTGCAATGTTTGTTTATATGTTTATTCAGAAAGCGATCCAGGAAAAAACGTTTCAACAGAAATATTTGCTTCTATATGTGCGCATAATAACCAAACAGAGAAAGAGACGCACTTTTCCCTCTCTCGTTTCCGTAACACTCGCAATCTGTCACGGCAAGTTGCTTTCAGCGCGTGGCCCTTCCGTAAATGCTGTTAGTAGAATATCGTTGGCTGTTACGCCCGGGGACTTGTGTTATGAAACTCAGTAAGAGACAGGTGGATTGCTTCAATGTCACTTGATTTCTGATGGCTCATGCGAGCACGGAACGTTGAAGCAGCATCAGACGGTGGAACGTTTACAAAGCACGAATTTCGACGCAAAATTGATGCCAAAAGGGACTGTTAAAATTAAGCTTCAGAACAAAAATAATAATAATGATAATAACATTAAATATCAATAATAACAATGATTTATTAATCTTCCGGCAAACAGCATGATTCACCAATCAGATGTATTTAAAAAATCTCTGCAAGCGTATTCCATAGATTGAAAATTGGAAATGCGGTCCAAAATTTTCGTCATGCTTTGAGCTTAAATAAAAATATAGCATCATGAAAAAAAAAGAAAGAAAGAGAGAAATCTCAATGGGGTTGTTTCCTTCAGTCAAAAGTTGTACTTTTGTCACTAAAATTGATAGAATAAGAAAAAATAAATAAATAAATAAATAACATGGACCCAGAAAATACTTTCATTTTCCCAACAGTTATTTTTTAATTAATTTTTAAAATGTCTGATCTTTGAAACAAGGCGTGGTCTTGATGACGTCACAAATGATGCACTTTGCTGCATTTTTCTACCGCAATTCCACGTTATGATAATCAAGAAGAAAATTGAAATCGCGCTCTACGCTTGCTACCAACCATATCGTTGCCAATACACGTGAGTAAAGATGCGAATTAAATATTTTGCTCTGTGAATGGCAACACAGAATGGCATTTCATCATTTGTTATGTCATCGGACAGAAGCATAAACATTGAAAGCGATCCGATTTAAGTAATTTTTTAAAAATATTAAACCTCAACAAATAGTTTAAAAAGTGGTCAGATCCTATGTTTTTAAACATGCTCTTTCAGAAAAAAATACTTTTAAAATTTTGGAAACGACCCCATTAAAAAAATATTGCATTTGAATACTTAAGGAAGGAAGAGAGGAGGGAGAATTTTTTCTAAATTAAATATCTCCGCTAATTAAAGTCGTGCAACTATGCAACTTATCCAAACACGGTGTCTGAAATATTTAACGAATGTATCGATACCTGTTTTGATGGTCAGTTCTCTTGCGTTCTCAAGGAGTTAGGATGATATAGATAGAAAGATACATACATAGATGCACCCAGATTTCAATAGTGTTGATCTATAAGAAATTATAAGGAAATATTTAGTCCAAATTGTCCCACACGTGACCATGAAATCTTCCACATACTTTTTTAAATCATTAAAAAAGCGTATTTAGGAAGTTTTGGAGTCAAGCTTTCCAAAAAGCGACACGTCATTAAAGATTCATGTGGACAAATGCAACCACTTTATTTCTTGACGTCTGCCTCAAGGCGACAACGCGATCATTACGTAAACACCCCAAAGATCTCATCAAAGACTTCGATTTATGTTTGTAAAGAAGCATGTTTTTTTCCTTTTTTTATGCATGAATGCCGTAATCCTGCTAAATCCCGCATCCTCTTTCGACGTCACATTCCGGAACAGAACAAGCTAACTGCCCATCCCGATCGCTAAAAGGTGTGTGCCGGGTAACGGTAGCGGGTGCAACTGACCTCCCCAAACTCGACTTTTGAATAAATATTTACGGCACTCAGCAGCGTTCTCGTTACCAAAGAAAACCAATTTCAGTATTCGAGGAATCCTGGAACACACACACCATGCGAATAGCGTGTTCGGATCACGTCTTTCGCAATATCGCGGTTCGTCTAGCATGCAGAATCTCGGTTAATATTTGTGTATTATACTCGCAACGATGCGCGCGTTGATTGATCGCTGCTAAAGGGAGTGCGCGGAACGAAAGTATCTTTACAGTCGAAGAAACATTCGTAAATAAAATTGATAGCTTTTAGCGTGCCATTTATGTGTACAGGTGTTGCAAACGTCTGAGTCAGCGCATATGACGCCAGAAATCAGTATTCCTGGCACGAGAGAGGGAGTGCTTTCATTCTCTCTGGGAATTTTATGGCAGGACTTAATTTGCATGGGAGCTCACGGGAGCTGAGCTCCTGCACTGTATTTATTTATTTGCAAAGAAGCTAAACAGCTTCACATACATATTGTGAGGCTCTGAGAAGTTGAGCTCCGACTCTGAGAATGTTTACTTCTGTTTCGGTAAATAGGGAAGGGTAATTGGCGCTAAGTTGAGTTGAGAAACTTTCTTAGTAGTTTTTCAAAAATATTCCAACTAAAATCCGAGACAATAACGCGTCTATTTTTCACTAAACTCCCCTGAAACATTTAAACATAGTCAAGGTCACAGCTCAACTAACCAGAGCTGCACTATAGAGGACTGCGCACAAAGCGCCTTTAGGGCGTCGGACTCGGGTAATCGAACGGTCCTGGGTTCGATTCCAGCCGGTGGAAGATCCTCCGTGTTCATTAATGGCACTGGAGAACGTTGTCGTGGTCACAAAGTCCTCCAAGTGAATCGATACTTCTGGGGGGTGCTGGACCAGGGATTGCTTGACCTTTCGACTGGATCAAGAAATTGGAGCTGTCTTTAGGGTCCATCCAACCGCTTAAACCACAAATAGTGGTACGGGACCCTGGAATGTCTCCGGACACACACAGGAAATATTTACAACACAAGATAAGAAAATAAAACTCAAGGCACTAATGGGAATCGAACCCACGACTTCCGGCTTAGAAGACGAAGCTTCTATCACAGAGCCACGGAGGCTTCAGCACTTCTTCTCAATTTTATTTAATTTTTCACATTTTGGATGGAGTTTTGAGTATTTAAGCTTGAAAATAAGTTTTAGTAGAAACTAGAGGGCTCCCACATTTCTTTTGTTAGAAATTAAGTCCTGCTTTTTGTGGATAAAAGCCACAATCTTCAATTTTCGGGACGGTGGAAATTCATAATTTGCAAAATGGAACTACGAATTTTGCCGAATGATAAAATACGGGAAATGCAGACCTAAGTGCATCTCTTTGAAAAAGACATTCATGTCCTCAAATTTGCTGAATAGTCACGCAAAATTTGCCAAATAAGGGAATTTTGTGGGAAGTCACAGCGACCTCCCATTCTGCAAGTTAATTATATTGGCCATTTACCCTTTGCTTCCTCTCTTTTCTTCAGGAAATATAATGCATTTATGTATACTTGATGTGTATGTATTTCATTAAATTTTTAAATACAGTACATATCGCACATATACATTGCTCCCCTTTTGGAAAATTAGAAATGACAAGGTGTTTTTTTTTTTTATTTATTTTATTTTTTATTTTTTTAATTTTTTTTATAGAAACTCAGACTACAGAGAAGGGGGAAAATGTAAATAACTGCGTAAAGCAGAATGATATTTTCCTTTGTGAAAATACATTTCAAAATATTTCTTCGCGCTTCGCAAGTGCACTATAAGAAATTTCCAAAACGGTCTGATTTTTTCCGGGCAAATACCGGGATTTCGCGGGATTGCACCAAGTTTCCTTTGACGAATAAATATAATTGCGAAAAGTTTCCTGAATCGTTGCACGTTTTTGCATGAATGCAGACTTCTCATTGTTGTGATAAATGTGAAAAACATTTTCAGCTATCAGAGCAAAGATATACTCAACTTCCTTATTAGGTGTTTCACCTTCAGCTCAGTTAAGCCCCTTTCAAAATATATAGTCCCGAACGGGGGCAAAATGCAGTCTCTCGACATTGTAGCTTTGCAAGAATTGCATGTAAATAAGCTGAACAATATTTGCTAGCAATTCTGCGTTAGCTCCGGCGATATTTTCTTTTGGGGCTTTCTTGATAAATCAGGAATGCTCCGAGCTATTACTTTAAACATCTCACTTTTCTTGGATGGCTCCTGATTTATTCCAAAACTTGACAAATCTTTATTCGGAAGATTTCTGAATTCTTCAGAAAGGTTACAGGTGAATTTCAGGAAGGTTACTGACTTTTAGAAGGAAACTTTCCTGCTTTTTCCAGATATGTTACTGACAAAAATTAGGTACAATCGCTGCCCATTATTTTCCAGAAACGTTATCGAAGTGTTCGTAGCGTGAAAAAAAGTTGGATGGCTGCCTTAAAAGAGTTCCACAAAAGGGTGACTGACCCATTCTTCCATCTCCTAGCTACTGCTATGACCTGATCTTACTTCTATTCATTAAATCCTTTCAAAAGAATATTTCTGAATTTCAGACATCAAAAAAGATGAAACGTTGGAAATCTGCCCTAAATAGCTTCGCAATAAGACGGCCCATATTCTTCCATCTCCTATCCACGCCACTGGTTTTACAGCTATTCATTAAGTTCTTTCAAAAGAACATTTTTAAATTTCGGAAGTCGGAGGAAGTTTTTGAATTTCTGAGGAATTCTGGAGCGATTGTTTGTTAACTAAGAAGATTGTTGTTGTCCCGCCAAACTTTCGCTTTTCTCACCGGTGTTCTTTGAGATTGTTAAAAATGAATATGAAAATAGACAGCGAAAAAACAAACAGAAAGAAGAAATGTACGATCATCAAAATAGGGGAATATCACTAAAGATAAATATATTCATACCTTTGAAAGTTATTAGCCCGATTACTATCTTATTGGGTGGATTATTTAATTTCGTAAAGGAATCTAAATAAATTTGAATAAATGAAGTCTTTACTTATCTGAACTATTTTTTTTTTCTCTCCTGCTATTCTGAACGTTTTTCCTCCTTCATATAAAGAAATTAACTTCGTTCTTAACAAACAGCTTTCGAAAACCACACCTAAAACTAATAATTTTTCCTATTTATTCTTCTATATCTGATCACGATATCCAATTTAAACTCTAAGATGATATCAAATATATTTAGATCGGTTAATAACTTCCATAAGTGAAACCTTCACAATAACTTTTTTTAGGATCTCAGATCTATTATTCGGAAAGAGATTCTTAATGTGATTAGCCTGAGGAAACACATGCTGACGAAATTATAACTATCTTTTTTCTTTCTTGAAATGTACTAGAACTGAAGTTGCATGAAATAATAAAATAGTTTACTGGGGGGTGGGGTGGGGGGAGAATTTTCGATGGCAAGATACCATAAAGCACGCCGCCAACCATTTTGTATATCCAATATCCATTTAACCATATTCGCCGCCCCAAACGTTATGTCTTTTCATTGCCTGTAAAATTAGAGAGAGAATAAGTATCATAATATGATATTTATAACGGTCATATGAAAAAGTTCCAAAATATATTTATATCAAACTAGGAATGATAAATAAAACTGAATATAATGAACAAACTTATCTGTATTATAAAAATCTGTGTCGCAGCAAACAATGAAATCGTTGACAGGTTGCGACGTAGTAAAAATAAGGCTGACCTTTATAATCGTCGTCTGACAACAGTTTTTGAGTTTATTTACAGTGTAAAAATAATGAAATATCGAGGCAAGCCATACAAATTCATAAATGCTACTTTCTCTTTTATGGATAAGAATGATTTGTACGTTTAGCCATTAAATTACCTTAACAGTTTATACAAATTGTTAAATAATCTGTCAACTCCGCTATTTATCGCCTATCTCACCAAGCAACCACGCTACCACAACCCATCGAGCCCACCGAGCAACCCATGAGCGAGAGAAGCAAGATCCGATCATCTATATATATAAAGGTGACGGTGTTTCTTTGTTTGTACCTGATGGCCAGAAGACCCAATAGCACCTACAGCCCTGAAAATTGGCACAAAACTCGAATGAACCCAGGGGTCTCCACCTCGAAGCCCGAATTCTAAATTTCTAATTAGTTTTTTCAATTAACGAATTTAGCTGAAATTTCACGTTTTTTGCCTAATTAGGGGGTAAAAAATCCCCTCACCCCCTAACATTATATGTTGTTGGAAAGAGCTTTCCTTTCCGAACAAGATGATGTTTGTTCCATTTCTCTCAATTAGTTAGAACAGGAGATATAAGCGATTCTAATTGCGATCCTAATTGAGCCAATTTTCAAGGCTAAACTTGATTTTTGTTTCTGCAGTGACGTCATCTTCGGTATACGGAATAAATTAAGGCCCCTATGTATACGAGCCGACGCATCAGCTTGAGTTTAGCCTTTTTTTAATCGGAGCGCGTGTTTGAGTGGTTGTCTTTTCTGGCAAGTTATCACGTTTGGTGATTTCTCACTGCGAGCAATTATTAGCTGCACGTGAATTGTTTATTAAATAGAGTATTGTTTTTGGCAAAACGCGAAATTTTGCTCTGGTAACCCTAGCTCCGCAACAATGAAAAATCCGATCCAAAATGGCTAAACTTAAGCTGATGTGTCGGCCTGTTTATATAGCGGCTCTAGAATAAATTAAGGCCCCTATATATATACGAGCCGACGCATCAGCTTAAGACAGCGGCGTAGCGTAGGTTTCTGCCGCCCGGGGCAGGCACCAAACTCACCGCCCCTCTTACATTGTCCTGCTATATGCCTCCCCCACAAAAAAAAAAAAAA
Source organism: Uloborus diversus (assembly GCF_026930045.1). Lineage (NCBI taxonomy): Eukaryota > Metazoa > Arthropoda > Arachnida > Araneae > Uloboridae > Uloborus > Uloborus diversus. Next base: position 54,969,295 of record NC_072736.1, read on the forward strand.
AAAAAAAAAAAAAAAAAAAAAAAAACGATATGCTTGATATTTTACAGAACGAAAACAAGATTATGCTATCTAAAACACGTTTTATATTTTAATATAATCTTACTGTAACAGAAAATACTGTTGATCGAAAAATTCTAATAAATATTTTTCAAAAATTATTGCATTATGACAGATAATATTTTTAACCCCCGACACACAATGGAAGGGGGTGATATTTTTTTTATTTTTAAAGTTTGACGTGTCTGTGTATCGGTTGCATTTTTGGATGACATTAATTAACGAAGATATTAATTAAAATCCTAAAAAAAGGTTTTTCGCGATTTTTGCAGTGAAAACATAGTTAAAAATTTTAAAATTTAATACCAAAATAAAGAAAAAAAAAATCCGCGTCTGACAGAATGCGTTTGAAACTTCCATATTCAATAGAATTCGAATTATAACGTTTTTTCAAAGCAGATTTCAATAAAGGCTAAGCCTTTATTCACGCGATTGATAACGAATTCATTTTTGGCTGAGAAGGAAACTAAAAGCAATGTTTTTAAAAATTTTATCTGTTGCCAGTTTCTATTTAATAGCAAATTAAATACTGGACATTGATTTTTAAAAATATTCGCAACTCCAACGAACTATAGGGGGCACTGAAGTCACTGTCTAATGGCGGAATTGAAAACTAAAACAAACGCACATGGTAACGAAGAAAATGCTAAAAGTGTTGTGATTTTTGTTCGTACGTATGATTGTTTCGCTTTATTCTTTTTAAATTAATTTTCAAAGTCTTGTTGATATTCTGACCCACGTAGAAAGAAATGAGAATTCAAGAAGCATTACTAAACGTCAAACATTAATGCAAAGTACGTAGTTCGTAGTTCTAAGCAGCCATTTTCACGATGTTGAATTCGATATTTATCAATTCTTGATAAAACTAAATAATAATTGTGGCCTGACAAGAATAACAATTAATGCTAGAAAATTTAATATGACATTACAAATTATTACCAAAAGAAGATGATACTTCTTTGCTTTGCTTTGGCTAGCGCTTGTTTTCCATTTGTAGCTGAGTTATTTCTCTTGAATTCCCGAATCGGTTAATTTAAAAATTTTCTGTTTCGATTTTTCTAATTTCTGAGTTAAGATTTAATTGCAGTGGCGTAGCTAGACCCGACTTTCGGGGGGGGTTACTTCTTTTATATATATATATATATATATATATATATGTATAATCGCTTGGAATTTTTTCCTTTTCTTCTTTTTTTTTCTTTCTCTTCTCTCTTCTTTTTCTTTTTTTTTTTTTGAGACTAACTTTTCGGGGGGGGGGGGTTTGTCCCCAAACCCCCCCCCCCCTTAGCTACGCCCCTGTTTAATTGTGTCATGTTATGCAAATCATCAACAAAATTCTCACGGATATATGGTGGTAGTTTTCTTTTCAGTTGATTGACAATTATTTCTTTTTACTTATCGAATTCTGTAATCTTACTACCATTTTATTCCACTCATGATAAAAATTGAAAATGGTTTAACTAAAAACGCGAAATCTCGCCAAGGCTACTTTGCTCGCACAATGCCAAAATTATAACCCTAAACAAATTTGGCGATACCTTTCAGCTGAGAATAAAAGGAATGAAGTAAATTCTTTCTCGGTTATTCATTTTGTTCTACGATAATATATTCAAGAAAATATTTTGCATACTGTCCATTCCAACTAAATGCTGCTGTAAAATATGGTAAGTTTAATTAATTTAAGATTAAAAAAACTCCCATATTCTTACAAATTCATACAAAACAATAAAATTTTTTACCTTGTAGAACGTTATCCAAGTTTGTTAATCCAGAATTTTCGCTTTCACCTATTATTAAGGAAATAATGAAAACTAACATTATTTTGAGGAGCTCGAGAATACTACTAAGGGACGAATTAATTTCTGTAGCTGAAAGCAAACTAAGACACATCGATTGCGTTAATAAATACTCAGAACAAACTGCCTGTGTTTACGTAAACAGACACACATGGAACGCAACGTGGCAAAGTTTTAGTTGCATTCGCAGTTTTATAAATCACCGCAAGGTAGCGTATTCGAGCGCTGGAGTTCCGAATAAGGCTTTTAAAAGGATTTCCAAATTTCCTTCTTGATTCTACAGTAGCGACTCAGTCGGGAGGGGGGGGGGGGGGTTAAATTTTTAATTATTCCTAGATAAAAACATTTAAAACATGATCTAAACGTGGGTATACTGGTAGTTTTTCTTAAACCTTTTATTAAAAAGAAGGAGGGAAAAAAATTATAAAGTATTTGATCGATACATTTTTTTATACTTGAAAAGATTTTTTCTTCTTAACCTAAAATTTTACTTTTCTACTTTTCATCAACGGAAATTCTTTATCAACACTCTCAATATCGATTGTATCAGTCGTTTCTGCAAAATGTTGTATAAAATGTCGTTTTTTAAAATGACACCCTGAATCCGAATATGCAGGCTGCGTACCCGCACACCTCGCAGTTGGAGAGGGGATGGCACGGATTTAACGGGCCCAACGGCCCAAGTAACTGAAAAAAAAAAAAAAAAACTAGCACTAACGTTGCAAATATACACTGCTGGTCTCTGGGGAGAGGTCCTGCAGATTTAGTTGTTATTACCCACCACGTTATGGAATTCTGGAGATCAACCTTTTCCCCCTCCCAATTTTTTCTAAGCCAATATTTTTATTTGGAGTGGGAGGGAGCATTATATTAATTAACATTCTTCTGGGGGACTAGATAAAAGAAAAGTTTAAGAAAGATGAGCATTTGTAGCAAGGAGGGACCCTCAGGCTGGTACTCCCCCCTAAAATATTTAAAAAATCATCAAAACGATCTGTTTTTTCTTTTTTTTTTCACAGTTTGTCTTCGATTGTACGTTTCGATGTAAAATCCAAGTATGGGCTTCACTTCTATGAGCCCCATGTCCGAAAGAAAGTTCAGGTTGAAAAAAAAAAGAAACTAAAAATAAATATAAATAAATAAATAACTAAAACCAAATTTTTATAAATTTTAAAAAATAATAAATCTTGAAGCACCGTATATTGCATATAAGTCGCATCACAGATCTTCAGTCACAAACCTTCCCGGATTATGCATATTTATTGAAGTTACGATCCCACTGAATATTACGAATGAAATTAAATGTGCCTATAATTTAGCAATAATATCTTCTTTATATAAATAAAACACAAATCCAAATGTATATGTACGGGGTAAATTCAGAAACTACTGGACTGATTTTGTCAAAATTTTTAGTTTATCTAGGTTAGTGCTCTAAAAGCTTATTGACATTTTTGAAAAAATATCGATGAATAGTTCTTTTTTTATTGGAAATTTATTTTTGGACCCAAAAATGGCTCTTTCTATCAGGGTCGGACCAGGTCCTCTAAAAGGGCGCCAACCTTGACTCTCAAAGGGCCAAATAAAAATATAAAAAAGTTGCACAGGTTTGAGGGAGCAAAAAGAAACATGCACACAGGTTCGAGGGGAGGGTATAAAGAAAAGAAAACGAAGACGCACACTTTCGATGGCACAAATGAAAAAAAAAAAGGTTCCAGGGCGAGGGGGGGGGGGAGGATGCTCAGGGTTGAGAGTGAAAAAAGAAAAAAAAAACGGAAGAGCTCAGTAGATAAAGGACGCAAAAAAAAAAAAAAAAAAAAAAGAAGAAGAAGAAGAAGGCGCACGCGTTTAAGGACGCAAAAAAAAAAAAAAAAAAAAGAGAGAAGGCGCTCAGGTTTAAATGCGCAAAAAGAAACAGGCGCACAGGTTCGAGGGGAGGGCGAAAAAAAAAGAGAAAACAACCGAAAGTGACCATGTTTGGTGGCACAAATAAAATAAAATGAAAAAAAGGAGCTCAAGAAAAAAGGGCGGAAAAAAAAAAGAAAACGAGGGCACATAAGGTTTTTTAGTCTCGTCAAGGGAAACACGTGAGGGCGCGATCACGTTAGTTAAGGCAGTGACTGCTGCTTGCAGGGGCGGACTGGCCAACGGGTCGATCGATGAGCCCTCGAACGTCCTCAGTGTGCCTTCTTTTTCTTTTCTTTTTTTTTGTCTCCCTCAAAATTGTGTCAATTCATTTACTTTATTTGTTTATTTTTGGCGCCCTTGAACCTGTGCGTCTTCGTTTATTTTTGCACCTTTAAAACCTGTGCGCAATTGAACCTCAGTTCTTTCGTGGTTCTTCGGTAGTTAAGGTTGGCGCCCTCTTGGGGAACCCAGTCCGCCCCTGCCTGCTTGTCGATCTGTGTGATTTATAATCCTCTCCAACGAGATTGTCCTCTCTTTTCTCGTCTTTTTATGTCAGCACCAGTGATAATGATCCGCATGCATGTCAGCATCCATTATTTCGTGCTAGTGCCTCAACGAGAAAAACTTCCTGAGACAAGTTAGAACTGAAGAGTAAAAAAAACAAAAACATTTTGATGTTGATTTAGTGATATATCCCTAGCAAAGCGACAAGTTAATTTAAAAAAAAAACTTTTCGATGTTGATGTAGTGTTACAGAATTTGCCGCCCCTAGCAAAGTGCCGCCCGGGGCGAGTGCCCCCTTTGCCCCCCCCCCCCCCTACGCTACGCCACTGGCTTAAGATCAGCCTTTTTGGATCGGAGCGCGTGTTTGAGTGGTTGTCTTTTCTGGCGAGTTATCGCGTTGGTGATTGTTCAATGTAAGCAATTATTAGCTGCACATGAATCAATATAAATAAAAATGGAGTTTGGTAAATTTGTTCCCTAAGATCTCAGAAACTGCCCGGCAGATTTGACTGAAACTTTCACCGTTTGTTCAGTTTGGTACTGGGAAGGTTTATAGACCAGTTCGAAAAAAATCCGATTGATACTTCCCTTTCTATTCCAATTTTAGTCCTAATTTTCGCATAAATGCCCCAATATGGGGTGGAAAAAAACGTGCACATATTAACATTATATGTCCATCGAAAGCGCTCGCAACTCCAACGAACTATAGGGGGCACTGCAGTCACTGTCTAATGGCGGAATTGAAAACTAAAACAAACGCATGTGGTAACGAAGAAAATGCTAAAAGTGATATGATTTTTGTTCGTATGTATGATTTTTTCGCTTTATTCGTTTGAAAAGATTTTTCAAAGTCTTTTTGGTTATTCTGACCCATATAGAAAGAGATTAGAAACCAAAAAGTATTAAGAAAGTAAACAATTAATGCAGAACACACAGTAAGTTGTTCTGAAGCAGCCATTTTCACGATGTTGAATTCGGAATTCATAAATTTTTGGTTCGCTTCGAACGGCATTTTCATTTTGTACCGTTTTTTCTATACACTAGGGGGCTATCGCCCCCTGCTCGCTATCGCTCGCCAACCCCCGGAACTGCTTACGCAGTTCCCTGTGGATCGCTTCGCGATCCATGCTCGCTTCGCTCGCTCGCTGTATGCCAATACATTAGCCTAGCTAAAATTTTCCGTAAAAATTAAAGTTGGTAATTGCATTTAGGTCACCATCCATTTAACCAATATGAAAATTACGTTCATAATGTTAATTTGTCTGCTTTAGCCAGATTTTCGACAGTTTAACTTTGCTGTATGTAAGATGACTGCCTTGGCAATGTGCACAACTTTACCATTATAGATACAAAAGTGTCTGTCATTGCTTTGGAGAGATTGCACTTCTACCTGTTGGTCCGCGGAAGGTATTTTATTTCCCTTCTACCACCCATTGGAAAACCAATGAAGGCATTCCCCTATCCGCCACCTGGGGACGCGCCCTCTAGGGGTTACAGGCTCCCCCGAGGGATGTATTTACATTATTTACACTCTTATATATTTACATATTTACACTCTTATATATTCTAATCTGAGAAAACTTCCTCATATACACAATTAAAAATGTCCCGTTTGGGAGCCACAACTGACACTGCTTCAAAAGATCTTGTTCTTGATAATGCCACATAGAGCTGGCCATGACTAAAAACAGGCTCAGAGAGCACCAAACATATTTTCTCAAACGTTTGTCCTTCTTGTTGTTATTCTGAATCCTTGCCACGTCACGAACAAAAAATGGTTTAACTAAAAACGCGAAAACTCGCCAAGGCTACTTTGCTTGCACAATACTAAAACTACTATAACCCTAAACAAATTTGGCGAAACCTTTCAGCTGAGAATAAAAGGAATAAAGTAAATTCTTTCTCGGTTATTCATTTTGAACTGAACTGTCGTACTGAAGCAGAGAATAGACGACGCTCAAAGCGCCTACGCGTTCAAAACAACATTGCCGATGAACATGATTGTGGAGCAATGTGTGAAGAATGCGAATTTTGTGGTGCTCTTTATTGGCAGAAAGAGCGTAATACTGCAAATAAATATACTAAATGTTGCCATGACGGAAAGGTGCGGTTACCGGCATTGTGTGACGCACCTGATCTGTTAAAGGAACTGCTGACTGAAAATTCCCCAGCCGCTAAAAATTATCGGCAGCGAATCAGAGAATACAACTCTGGAAATGGCTCGTCTTAAATTGGATTCAAGAACGGTTTCCTGCCTTCTTTGAGCTTTTCTTTGCTGATTAAGGTTGAAATGGGCCACAGCCCGACTCAAACTCATCTCAAAAAAAAAAAAGTTCGTTGAGTATTCTGTGATTCAAGATTTCAAAACAACGTAGAAGTTTGTTTACATGATTTATCGGCGAAGTGTTGCCAACAGAGGTTTAGAAATTCACCCCTTCATTTGCCGGCACGTAAGAGAATTATATATATAGATTAGTACATATTAAGTTCAGTTTCGTGACATTTCCAGCATTTGTTGACATTTTTGTCACATAGTGCACATACGTGGCAGACTGTCAAGAGTAACGTTTAACACTAGATAATTTATTTTTATGACTATATGATTGGATATCCAAAGAAATCATGCATTTAATTCATTCGTCATGGAAATGATTTACCTGATATGCGAAATCTTGTCAAGATACATTATTCTTTCACATAATTTTAAAACCATAACACTATAAACAGATTTTTGGCGAACTTTTATTTTTTATTGTTCAAATTCTTAACGTTCTTTCTGGATTTTTCAATCTGTTCTGCGATAAATATTTTCAAGAAAATTTATTTGCATACTGTCTATTTCAGTAGGATACTGTAGTAACAAAGGTTATTTAAATCATTTATGTGGAATTAGGTTAAGGAAAAGTGTCCAGTCAATGTTGTTAAGTTCGTTTTTTTTTTCATCGAATTGAAAAACTGATATTTATTCAAATTCACTCAGAACAAAATAAATAAAATGTGTACTCACAGTTTATATATGGTGGTAGTTTTCTTTTCAGTTGATTGACCATTATTTCTTTTTACTTATCGAATTCTGTAATCTTACTATCATTTTATTAAACTCATGATAAAAATTAAAAATGGTTTAACTAAAAACGAGAAATCTCGCCAAGGCAACTTTGCTCGCACAATTCCAAAACTATAACCCTAAACAAATTTGGCGAAACCTTTCAGCTGAGAATAAAAGGAATAAAGTAAATTCTTTCTCGGTTAAACATTTTTCATTTTGTTCTACGATAATAAATTCAAGAAAATATTTTACATACTGTCCATTCCAACTAAATGCTGCTGTAAAATATGATTAGTTAAATTAATTTAAGATTTAAAAAAAACTCATATTCTTACAAATTCATACAAAACAATAAAAAATTTTACCTGGTATAACGTTATCCAATTTTGTTAATCCAGAGTTTTCTTGTTTACGCTTCCACCATTTAATACTTTTTTGAAAGAAATAAGAAAAACTAACATTATTTTGAGAAGCTCGAGAATACTACTAAGGGACGAATTAATTTCTATAGCTGAAAGCAAACTAAGACACATCGATTGCGTTAATAAATATGCGTTAATAAATACTCAGAACAAACTGCCTGTGTTTACGTCAACAGACACACGTGATGCGCAACGTGGCAATGTTTTAGTTGCATTCGCAGTTTTATAAATCACCGCAAGGTAGCGTATTCGAGCGCTGGAGTTCCGAATAGCATCTGTTCGAAGTTTCTAAGTTGTATAAAAAATGAGTTATGAGCTTTTTTGTTCCCTGTTCGAAGGCTTACATCAATCCAAGTCATTATTTAGTGTGTCATCTCAACTCCCAAGAATTGTTGTATTGTTAAATATTTTTGCGTTTCGTCTGACTTTTTGAGGCTTTTCTCAAGTCAAATCTTAAAGTAACGTTTTTCCGCAAGATTGGCTAAAAATAAATGGATTTGGCTGATCATTTTACTTTTAAACGGAACTTATGTAATTAATGGTTTATTATTATTATTTATGCTGATTGGACACTTGCTCACTATATCCAACCAACCAGCAGAAATATCGTCAGAATTTTTTCAGAAAGATTTCAGTAGCTGATGATGATGAATTTGGCAGTTTTTTCCACTGTCGCTGTTTTTGAGCCCAAAGACTACGTAATAATGTTTCTCAGCTTTCACCATATAAACAAAATATCGCTAATCAAAGATAATTAAAAAAAAAAAAATACTGTGTAAAATAATTCAACAACTAAATTAGGCAAATCCATAAACCTCACAAAAACTTCCATTAATTTTTCTTTTTGCACAATTTCAAACGATCGCCAAATTTTACTACTTATTTTGGAAACATTTCGGATGAAACCGTTTAGCGTCATTTTTTTTTTGATTAAAAGTATCCCAGCATGTGGCAACAATATTTCTATAATAAAAATTAGTAAGGAGGGGGAGTATTATCGAAAGTGCCCCAAAATGATTCTCGCAAATTTGGTAAGATTTTAAACCGCACCAAGTGCCCACAATAATTGAAATTTCCCAAAATAACTAAAGCAAGTGTAAGGGAAACATTTTTTAAAACAGTTCGTACATCAGTAGCCATATAGAGAAGGTTTAAGATTTAAAAGTACTAACAGATAAATCTTTTTAAACATGTAAAGTTTAATTTCATATTTCGGAAATTCTTCAAATTTGTATATGCTTAAATGTCGTGCTTTCGTTTCTAATTGAATACTATTTTGTTCTTTATACTTATTGCTATTTTAGTTTAATGAGTAAGGAAGAAGCTTGATTTTTAATCACGTCAAAAAGGTTTGTTTTAAATTCTTTCGTTTAAAACAGAAAACAGGGGCAAGTAACGATTGTTTCTCATAATTATTACTGACCCAGGCAACGCCGGGTATTTTTGCTAGTTGTTTATAAAATAAAATACTACTTTCTGAAAATTTGGCAAAACCCGAAATTTTGCTCTGGTAACCCTAGCTCCGCAACAATGAAAAATCCGATCCAAAATGGCTAAACTTAAACTGATGCGTCGGCCTGTTGATATTTGAAAGTCGCTTGGCGAATTTGGCGATAAACAATGGAGTTACGGATTATTTGTTTATTTCGCATTTAGGTTTTTAAAGGATGTTCACGCATTTTAGTTTAAAAATATGATTACTGATTATTTGACATCAGAAGGGAAGGGGGGGGGGGAGATATTTTTTTAATTCTAGAGATTTTTTTCCTTTTCTCAAACGTTAGCTTTTCTATAATTAAATTTTTCATACCGGGTGCGGGATTTCCTTTTTGTCCTAGATGTACCGTGTTTTTTAATTGTTTTGTTTTTCTGCTGGGGAGTTGTATCCTTTTTCGTACAGGATTCGGGATTTCCTTTTTGTCCTAGATGTACCGTGCTTTTTAATTGCAATTGCTTATCGACCAGAGTTAGTTTCACTCGTTAATTCGATGGGTTACTGTAGCACGGTCGCTTCCACCGGACGTTTCGCTGTATCTATTTTATGTTACATATTTGACTACGGCAATTTTGGCGTAAAAAGGTGAATGACACAAAACGCAACTGGAAATAGGTATAGAAAATACGAAAAAGATAGATATTGATTAATTAATACCGTTGCCAAATTTATTTAAACAACCGCCGTAGGCGGCGAACTTGGCGTAAAAACAGTGGGCAGGGGCATGGATTTTTTTTTTATTCAACGCACTTCCTTTAAATTCTTAACACGGGCACCGCCCTGCGAGTACAGCTAGTTAAATTATATGACGGAAAGTGCGCAAGCAGTTCCGATGATTAAAAGTAGGCCCGCCATCTCGACGTTTTATAGGGGGGGGGGGCAAAAGGGTGAGTAATCAGTGCAAATTGTAACGAAAAACAACCAAAACCATACCTACTTTTACGCAAATATATTAATTTCTCAAATCCAGGGGGGTGGGGCCCATTTCCCCTTTCTGATCCTCCATAAATGACGTGCCAGATTAAAAGGCGGCATCGAGTAGGTTGCTGTAGCTCCCAAATACCTAAATAAAAATGAAAAAATAAATACACGCGTGCATGAAAATGAAGAAATAATTTTAAAAATTATAGTTTTATCCATGAAAGTTCCTCCTTTTGTAGTTTATTTGCCCTGAATATGCGTGTTTAAAAAATATCCGTCTCAAGTGCTCATTATATGAGTAGAATTTGCTTTTTAATTCAGCGTGAAAACTAAATGAGTTTCGACATGTACATATTTCAAAGAAATATGCTAACAACTGTATTTGTTTTGCAGCAGATCAAAATATTTCTCTTCAACCAATTTCGTCACTTTGTTCCAACACGGATTCCTGATTTTGGGGAAAAGACATCCGCAAAGATGTCGTCACAAGAGCTTGCTGCAATATCGAAGGGATGATAATCATCTGCAGAACACTTCTCTTGCTCCTGCTCGTAACTTTTGTTTGCAGAACGAAAACAGGTGAGTTGGCGCTCTTGTTTTCGCTCAATTATTTTGATTGATTTTAAATAATCCACCCATTGGGATACAAAATTCATTACACTAAAAAATAAGTAAATAAATAAATAAATAGCGGTTACAATAGGAGGCACGGAATACGAGGGAAAAGAAAAAAAAATTAACTTTTTTTAGGCGGAGGCTTTTACTACAAAAAAATGATACTTTATTCATTAAATCAGTAAAGAGGCATAAATTTTAAAGCAAAAAACTTTCGGACATGGCAACTAATAAAAGTTGTTTGCAAATATAACACATTTTTCAAAAAGTAATACGTTATTTTCGTTCTACAGTATATGCAGAGATTGAGAAAAATTGTAAACTCTCAGAAACCAGGAAAAAAAACTGAGAACCAGACTAATAATTTCTCAGAGTAATTCCAGTTTAACATGAGTTTTTAAAGCTTTTTGTTCTGCAAAATTGGTCTTTAAGTTTTTTTTTTTTTTTTTAATTTACCAGGATTTTTCGGACCCTGATTTTGTGTTACGTAGAATAATGTTTGTATAGCTTTAAACTTAAAAGGAAGAGTAACTGGAAAAGGAAGAAAGAAATTCATTTGCTTAGTTTAAATTAATTTCACTATACTATTTAATTCACTATTAGTTTAGTTCCCACAATGCTCTAAATCGGTTGCGATTTTTTTTCCTGTGTGATTTATTTTTTCAACGCAAATTTTTTTTTCGCAATTTTACACAAATACTCCTTGATCATTATTTCTTCAGAAAACTACATTATTCGACTAGTAAATACTTGTGTCCAGTCTTTGAGCCATAATTTAGAATATTAAGGCACATTTTCGTGCTAAATGCCAAATTTGAGTCAACGAGAAATTTCAGGAGAATATCTCACACCGTTAGAAAGAAAGTAATAAATTAGTGAATCTTAACCCCTAAAATCATCAGAAGCTCTTCCTTTTCTGAAGATGTTTGTATAAGTTGTATAAGTCAAATGACATGTTTCATTTCTGCCGAAAAATATCGAGCAAAGCTTGCTCTGTATCATACTGTCATAGAGATTTTATTAAGAGTATATATCTAACCAGAGAGCCACACTAATAGTGTGGTAATGAAAAAAGTTTAAATAGGTACAGTCTGACCACCGATTAGATGGAAAGGCCAACATCCGGTTTAAAGGCGGAAATGGACGCATTTATTAGTTTTCAAGGATACCAGCTTTCGCAGATGTATGTTAGCCTCTGAATTAAGCACAGCAGTCACATTCAAATGAGCGGAATACGCGCATTAAAGTTTTACTTTTCCCTTTCATTCAGATAGACTCGTCTTCACTGGACGTTTGCCAATGGGGTTGTTTCCTTCAGTCAAATGTACTACTTTTAGTCACTAAAATTGATAGGATAAGCACAAAAAATAGCATGGACCCAGAAAATACTTTCATTTTCCCAAAAGTTATTTTTTAATTAATTTTTTAAAATGTCCGATTTTTCAAACTAGGCGTGGTCTTTATGACGTCACAAATGATGCACTTGGTGCATCTGTCTGCCGCGATTCCACGTTATGATAATCAAGAAGCGAATGAATTATTGACTAGACGTTAAATCCCGGTTATCACAAATTTGCCATTTCAACTGCGCTTGCGCACGGACTTAGCTTTTTGGGCTTTCTGTTTTACGATTTCGTGTTGCTTGTTTATATTTAGGCTGAGCGAGAGTCCCAACAAATTAATGAATGCGATTAGAATATTTTCGCAGCGATTTCGTGACATATTATATGAAACTACGGATATATGAATAACTTATAATCTTAAGAGAAAATGACACTTCAACATTTACTGGTTTGGAAATATTTATTTAACATAAATGTAAAACACGTTGTGTACTCCAAAAATGATTGGAATATTAGTACAGAAATCCGTCTTCTGCGGATATTTTACGTTAGGCGTAAACAACTTAGTATTATAAATTTTTATTTACGTTGAGGGTTCAGTTTAGTATTAGACGTGATGCTGCAATTCTAGTACGCTCTTCTGGGGTTAAAAATTTGGCCCTCAAAAGGGCCTTTGTTAGATAGAAAAATCAGACTCCGAATCCATTAATAATTAAGAAGCAAAACTCAATCTTTACCGAGGCCTAAATACTAAATCAGAGAAAGCTTTGTGATCATAGACTAATAATAATAGTCGGCCGAGCTTTCCCAGAGACTTCCTGATGAAAAAATTGGTTCATGGATACATCATGTGACTGGTGGGAGGCTTGGCGAAAACTTTGGCAGCATGGTTGCTAGATGGCAACATTATCTATAATCTGGCACTCGACATGTATTTTAAGACGTAGTGTGTTTTCATTATAATTTTTTTCCAGGTGCAGAGATTGAACTGTTTTTCTTTTAGTTATGCATTATTTTGACATTAGAAATTAGTTTTTGATCACAGTTTTCAGTAACTTTTATTTCATTCGGAACTGCTACGTCAGCGTTGGCGTGAACGTAATGGCGTAAACGTTTTGCGTTACCGCAAACATGTACTAAACGGTATCTTAAATTGAAATTGTTGGTAAAAATCTTACCGTTTGCCGATTCTTTTTGTACGCTTACATCTTTAATTGCTTAGAGAGTTATTGAAATTGACTAAAGAAAATGCATAGTACTATCTAAACGAAAAACTCACTATATTAACAAAATATTTACAGCTTTAGAATAAGAAATTTTCAAATGCTACGATTTTCTGCTACGATCAACGTCCGCTGTTGCTAGGATACCCACCCATTCACATGGTTTGGTTTATGAGCTGCAAAAGGGTTGCCGTAGCTCGGTCTACTCTTATTATTAGTCTATGTTTGTGATTTCTAATTTTTATCTGTTGCTATCTCATATTTGTTACCAAATTTAAAATGTTTGTAATTAATTTTAGCAAGATTTTTGAAATCAGCTAAGTCCGCGCGCAAGCGCAGTTGAAATGGCAAATTAGTGATAACCGGGATTTAACGTCGAGTGAATTATTGCGCTATACCATAGACTAATAATAAGAGTAGACCGAGCTTTTTCATTCTTGCTGATGAAGAAAATTGGTTCATAGATGTATCACGTGACTAGTGGAAGGGCTTGGCGAAGACTTTGGCAGCATGGTTGCTAGCAGCATTATCTATAGTTTGACACTCGACATGTATTTTAAGACAATCTGTTTTCATTAAAAAAAAATTTCCAAGTGCAGAGATTGAACAGTTTTTTTTAGTTATGCATTATTTTGACACTAGTAATAGTTTTTGGTCAGTTTTCAGTAACTTTTATTTCATTCGGAACTACTACGTCAGCGTTGGCGTAAACGTAATGGCGTAAACGTTTTGCGTTAACGCAAAAATGTACTAATCGGAATCTTAAATTGAAATTGTAGGTAAAAATCTTACCGTTTGCCGATTCTTTTTGGGCGCTTGAATATTTAATTGCTTACTTAGAGAGTTATTGAAATTGACTAAAGAAAATGCACAACACTTTCTAAACGAAAAACTCACTATATTAACAAAATATTTACAACTTAGAATAACAAATTTACAAATCGGACTCCATAAAAGATCATTCTTCCGTGTTCCATCAATTTTTATTTATTTTATTTCGATCGTCTGCTACGATCAACGCCCGCTGTTGCTAGGATATCCACTAGTCACATGGTTTGGTTTATGAGCAGCAAAAGGGTTGCCATAGCTCGGTCTATTCTTATTATTAGTCTATGCGCTATACGCTTGCTACCAACCACATCGTTGCCAGTACACGTGACCAAAGAAGCGAATTAAATATTACGTTCTTCGAATGGCGACAGTGAATGCATTTCATCATTTGGGATGTCATCGGCAGAAGCGTAAACAATAAAAGCGTACCGATTAAAGTATTTTTTAAAAAATATTAAACTTAGTCAAATTATTTTCAAAAAAAAAACGGTAAGATCTTATGTTTTTATAAGCATATTCTTTCAGAAAAAAAAATACTTTAAAAATTTTTGAAATGATCCCATTGCCCATTCCGTGGGCAGGCTGTAGCAAGCGAAAGAGTACCTTGAGATATATTTTTGGTGCAAAAATTATTTGCTCGCGTCCGCACGTTATCGAGACATAAGGGCTCAAAAACTTCTGCCAAAACTTTAAGAAAAGCACAAAATCCAAAGATTTGGCGAAAAATTGATCACACAATTTCACCATCTGCATCCATCTACAAATCGTGTGAAAGATCGTCTTCCACGGCTCACTAAAACTCGCTAAATTTGGCGATTTTTCTTAAAATTTCAGCAGGCTTTAAAACCTCATATTTCTATAAAGGGGACAGACACGAGGGTACACAATAGGGAACCCCGCTCTGCTATGCCATCTGGGGCTTCCAGAGAACGGACCTTTCGGCCGGGGCCCCCTTACCCATAAGGGAACAAGAACTAAACCACTTACGACTCTAGACACCGTGGACCCAGGTACGGACCTGACTCCGGTGGTGCCCATTGCCTACTCACTGTTCCACTCGATAGCCACTGGGCAGATCTGCTCAAGCGTAAGTAAAGAGTGGTCGTTTTACATGCGTGGATGCTACACCATCGCAAAACCCTCCCCATTTACCCGGGCTTGGGACCGGCATAGGGACGGGCCTGGTCCCCCAAAGACCAAACCCCATCTACGGCTGGGTTACAGACACGAGGGTATATAATTTATGCGTCCAGAAACAGGTTTTACAATGCTCTTTTGATTGCTTCTTATTTATTTATTTATTTATTTTTTTTCATTATTTCACTATCGTACGGTTTCCTGGTTAGTAGGAGTTCTATGCTTACTGTGTAATGTGCAATATTAGTAATAGTAGGATATCTTGAAACACTTCGCATAGCTGTAGAGTGTAGACGTTTATTAAAGGAATTACTTGAACAAGACTTTTACAATCATGTTTTGAATGATTGAATTCTTGAGAATAAAATTTTTATGTTCAGAAACTCTTAGTTCATTCGGATAAATCGTGCTTTTCCACTCTCTTTGAAAAGTTAAAGGTAATAAAAGTTACCTTTATACGTTTGAGATCACGTAAATAATAAAAACATTGTATTTTTCAGTAAAATATTTTTTTCTTCGTTTTTTAATTAATACGTAAAACAAATATTTTCAACTCATCTGAAGTCGCCGTGGTTTAAGTTGTTATTTGAATTCTTATGTCAACGAAAAGAGAAAAATTGATTTTTTTTTTTCATTAAGAAAAGCAATTGGAAACAAACGTTTCTGTTGTTTTTATTTAAAAATTCATCCTAACAACCATAAGAACAAACTAAATTTATTACAGCTGCACTGTCAGCTAATTGAATGTTAGGTGAATACTGCCGTGTTAAGCACAGATGTGATATCTGCAGTAGAGCTCAAAATGAGAAATTGACGATTAAAGTTTTACAACTCATTTCTTTGATGTATGACTTAATTAAATGCTCAACTTGCGGTAGTTGTTTCGTAAATAACTTATCTAAAAACGGCAAGAGAGTACTTTTGTAAAAATGTTAATTTAAAATTAATAAATGTGGTTACGACAAATTTTCTTTTCACAACCTTTTCATATACTAAACTATTTTCACCGTAAGTGACAATTACTAGGCACTTGTAGGGGTATCTGCACAGATACAACAAAAATAGCTTAGTAAAACGTGCTCAAAGTATCATTAAATAATACTGAAAACATCTGCTTTCTTTGTACTTAGCTGTTTCGCTTTATCTTACTACTATTATTTATGCGAAAGTTTGTCTGTATGGATGTATGGATGTTTGGATGTATAGATGTTTGTTACTCTTTCACGCAAAAACTACTGAACGGATTTTGATGAAACTTTACAATAATATAGCTTATGCATCAGAATAACACATAGGGTAGTTTTCGTCCCGTTATGGGGGGCAAAACCCCCCTTAGGGGAGGAATAAAATACAATTTTCGTATAAATTCTCTAATATAGGGATGAAAAAATACTTGCAAATATTTACATTATATGTCCATCGAAAGCTCTGATTTTTCTGCTGAAGATGGCACTTATTCGAAATTTCTAAGTAGAATAAAATACGAGTTATGAGCATTTTAGTTCCATGTTCGAAGGCTTTCCTAAACTCAATACAGTATTTAGCGTATCATCTCAACTCCCTGTCGATAGCGACTATTGTTGTATTGTTGACTATCTTTGCTTTTCGTGACTGTTCAAGGCTTTTCTCAAGTCAAATCTTGAAGTAAGATTTTTGCACAAGATTGGCAAATAATACATGATTTGGCTGATCATTTTCCATTTAAACGGAACTTTAGTGTAATTAATGGTTTTTATTATTATTTATGCTGATTGAACACTTACTCATTATCCAATCAACCAGCAGATCGCCAAAATTTTTGCAGAAATATTTCCGTAGCTGATGCATTTGGCAGTTTTTTTCAATGTCGCTGTTTTTGAAGCCGAAGGCTACGTCATAATATTTCTCAGTTTTCACCATGTAAACAAAATATCGCCAATCAAAGAATCTTTAAAAAACTTTTTTTACTGTGTTAAATAATCCAGCATTTAAATTAAGCAAATCCATAAACAGTACAAAAACTTCCATTAATTTTTCCTTTTTGCACAATTTCAAACAATCGTCAAATTTTACTACTTATTTTGGAAACATTTCGAATGAAACTCTTTAGCGCCATTTTATGGTGACCAAAAGTATCTCAGCACCTGGCGATAATATCTTTGTAACGAAAATTAATACATCGTTTTTACAAAGTAAGGAAAGAAGGAAGGAGCATCATCGAAGGTATCCCAAAACGATTCCCGCAAATTCGGTAAAATCGCACCAAGAGCCCACAATGATTGAATGAAATTTCCCAAAATAACTAAAGCAAGTATAAGGGGATAACGAGCAACGTCAATTCGCAACTCCAACGAACTATAGGGGGCACTGCAGTCACTGTTTAATGGCGGAATTGAAAACTAAAACAAACGCATGTGGTAGCGAAGAAAATGCTAAAAGTGTTGTGATTTTTGTTCGTATGTATGATTTTTTCGCTTTATTCGTTTGAAAAGATTTTTCAAAGTCTTGAGGATATTCTGACCCATATAGAAAGAGATTAGAAATCAAAAAGTATTAAGAAAGTAAACAATTAATGTAGAACACACAGTAAGTTGTTCTGAAGCAGCCATTTTCACGATGTTGAATTCGGAATTCATAAATTTTTGGTTCGCTTCGAACGGCATTTTCATTTTGTACCGTTTTTTCTATACATTAGTACATATTAAGTTCAGTTTCGTGACATTTCCAGCATTTGTTGACATTTTTGTCACATAGTGCACATACGTGGCAGACTGTCAAGAGTAACGTTTAACACTAGATAATTTATTTCTATGACTATATGATTGGATATCCAAAGAAATCATGCATTTAATTCATTCGTCATGGAAATAATTTACCTGATATGCGAAATCTTGTCAAGATACATTATTCTTTCACATAATTTTAAAACCATAAGCCTATAAACAGATTTTTGGCGAACTTTTATTTTTTATTGTTCAAATTCTTAACGTTCTTTCTGGATTTTTCAATCTGTTCTGCGATAAATATTTTCAAGAAAATTTATTTGCATACTGTCTATTTCAGTAGGATACTGTAGAAACAAATTTTATTTAAATCATTTATGTGGAATTAGGTTAAAGAAAAGTGTCCAGTCAATGTTGTAAAGTTCGTTTTTTTTTTCATCGAATTGAAAAACTGATATTTATTCAAATTCACTCAGAACAAAATAAATAAAATGTGTACTCACAGTTTATATATGGTGGTAGTTTTCTTTTCAGTTGATTGACCATTATTTCTTTTTACTTATCGAATTCTGTAATCTTACTATCATTTTATTCCACTCATGATAAAAATTAAAAATGGTTTAACTAAAAACGCGAAAACTCGCCAAGGCTACTTTGCTTGCACAATACTAAAACTACTATAACCCTAAACAAATTTGGCGAAACCTTTCAGCTGAGAATAAAAGGAATAAAGTAAATTCTTTCTCGGTTATTCATTTTGTTCTACGATAATATATTCAAGAAAATATTTTGCATACTGTCCATTCCAACTAAATGCTGCTGTAAAATATGATTAGTTAAATTAATTTAAGATTAAAAAAAACTCATATTCTTACAAATTCATACAAAACAATAAAAATTTTTACCTGGTATAACGTTATCCAATTTTGTTAATCCAGAGTTTTCTTGTTTACGCTTCCACCATTTAATACTTTTTTGAAAGAAATAAGAAAAACTAACATTATTTTGAGAAGCTCGAGAATACTCTTAGGGGACGAATTAATTTCTGTAGCTGAAAGCAAACTAAGACACATCGATTGCGTTAATAAATACTCAGAACAAACTGCCTGTGTTTACGTCAACAGACACACGTGATGCGCAACGTGGCAATGTTTTAGGTGCAGACGCAGTTTTATAAATCACCGCAAGGTAGCGTATTCGAGCGCTGGAGTTCCGAATAGCAATACAGAGAAGGTTTTAGACTTCATGTTAAAAAAAAAAAAAGTATCAACAGATTCATCTTTTTAAACATGAGAAGAATAATTTCATGTTTTGGAAATTTGTATATGCTTAAATATATAGTGCTTTCGTTTCTAAATCAATACTATTTTGTTCTTTATACTTATTGCTATTTTACTTTTATTGGTAAGGAAGAAACTCTACTTTTAATCATGTCAAAAAAATGTGTTTTAAATTCTTTCACTTAAACCAGAAAAAAAAAGCAAGTAACGATTTTTTCTCATAATTATTACTGACCCAGGCAACGCCGGGTATTTTTGCTAGTTTTGTTAATACAAATCTAACAGAATCTACCTTCTGAAAGATACCATTTTTAAAATCCCAGACAGTTAAAACTTTAATTCATAACAATTTTCTGTTTTTTATATTCAAAGAATGTGTTTTTTTAAATAATGTTTTATTTTCTAGATTCATTTTTACCGACCATGAAGATAATTTTGACAGCAGACGATACTTAAAAAAAATATTACTGACCGTAGAATGAAATGCGTTTTTTTTTTTGCATGAAAGAATTAAATATGAATATTTTACATGCATTTCATTTTTTGAATTTGCATTTTAAATAAACACTAGCTGCATTGCCCGGCTTTGCCCGGTCTATTTTGGAAACAAAAATTGTGTCAAGTGACGTATATTCAACAATCAGGGATAAATAAAAGAAAAAAAAAATCAGCATGCAAAATTTCCCCTCCAAACAATGACGACAGATATTAAAATACTTTAAAGAAATTAAATAAAATGAGAAAGATGGATTTAAAAAGCATAACCATGGAAACACAAAATAAAATAAGTTTCAGAATTGAAAATGAGAAAGATGGAAATGATGGATTCAAAAAGCGTTACCGTGAAACGCAAAATAAAATGGTTAAAAACTTGAATTCGGAACTCCAGCGCTCGAATACGCTACCTTGCGGTGATTTATAAAACTGCGAATGCAACTAAAACATTGCCACGTTGCGCTCCACGTGTATCTGTTGACGTAAACGCGGTCAGTTTGTTCTGAGTAACGCATTCAACATGTCTAAGAACGCCTTCAACAACAGAAATTAATTCGTCCCTTAGTAGTATTCTCGAGCTTCTCAAAATAATGTTAGTTTTCCTTATTTCTTTCAAAAAAGTATTAAATGGTGGAAGCGTAAACAAGAAAACTCTGGATTAACAAAATTGGATAACGTTATACCAGGTAAAATTTTTTATTGTTTTGTATGAATTTGTAAGAATATGAGTTTTTTTTAGTCTTAAATTAATTTAACTAATCATATTTTACAGCAGCATTTAGTTGGAATGAACAGTATGCAAAATATTTTCTTGAATATATTATCGAAGAACAAAATGAATAACCGAGAAAGAATTTACTTTATTCCTTTTATTCTCAGCTGAAAGGTTTCGCCAAATTTGTTTAGGGTTATAGTTTTGGAATTGTGCGAGCAAAGTAGCCTTGGCGAGATTTCGCGTTTTTAGTTAAACCATTTTTAATTTTTATCATGAGTGGAATAAAATGATTCGCAACTCCAACGAACTATAGGGGGCACTGAAGTCACTGTCTAATGGCGGAATTGAAAACTAAAACAAACGCACATGGTAACGAAGAAAATGCTAAAAGTGTTGTGATTTTTGTTCGAACGTATGATTGTTTCGCTTTATTCTTTTTAAATTAATTTTCAAAGTCTTGTTGATATTCTGACCCACGTAGAAAGAAATGAGAATTCAAGAAGCATTACTAAACGTCAAACATTAATGCAAAGTACGTAGTTCGTAGTTCTAAGCAGCCATTTTCACGATGTTGAATTCGATATTTATCAATTCTTGATAAAACTAAATAATAATTGTGGCCTGACAAGAACAACAATTAATGCTAGAAAATTCAATATGACATTACAAATTGTTATCGAAAGAAGATGACACTTCTTTGCTTTGCTTTGGCTAGCGCTTGTTTTCCATTTGTAGCTGAGTTATTTCTCTCGAATTCCCGAATCGGTTAATTTAAAAATTTTCTGTTTCGATTTTTCTAATTTCTGAGTTACGATTTAATTGTGTCATGTTATGCAAATAATCAACAAAATTCTCACGGATATATGGTGGTAGTTTTCTTTTCAGTTGATTGACAATTATTTCTTTTTACTTATCGAATTCTGTAATCTTACTACCATTTTATTCCACTCATGATAAAAATTGAAAATGGTTTAACTAAAAACGCGAAATCTCGCCAAGGCTACTTTGCTCGCACAATGACAAAATTATAATCCTAAACAAATTTGGCGATACCTTTCAGCTGAGAATAAAAGGAATAAAGTAAATTCTTTCTCGGTTATTCATTTTGTTCTACGATAATATATTCAAGAAAATATTTTGCATACTGTCCATTCCAACTAAATGCTGCTGTAAAATATGGTAAGTTTAATTAATTTAAGATTAAAAAAACTCCCATATTCTTACAAATTCATACAAAACAATAAAATTTTTTACCTTGTAGAACGTTATCCAAGTTTGTTAATCCAGAATTTTCGCTTTCACCTATTATTAAGGAAATAATGAAAACTAACATTATTTTGAGGAGCTCGAGAATACTACTAAGGGACGAATTAATTTCTGTAGCTGAAAGCAAACTAAGACACATCGATTGCGTTAATAAATACTCAGAACAAACTGCCTGTGTTTACGTCAACAGAAACACATGGAACGCAACGTGGCAAAGTTTTAGTTGCATTCGCAGTTTTATACATCACCGCAAGGTAGCGTATTCGAGCGCTGGAGTTCCGAATAGTAAGATTACAGAATTCGATAAGTAAAAAGAAATAATGGTCAATCAACTGAAAAGAAAACTACCACCATATATAAACTGTGAGTACACATTTTATTTATTTTGTTCTGAGTGAATTTGAATAAATATCAGTTTTTCAATTCGATGAAAAAAAAAAAAAAAAACGAACTTAACAACATTGACTGGACACTTTTCCTTAACCTAATTCCACATAAATGATTTAAATAACCTTTGTTACTACAGTATCCTACTGAAATAGACAGTATGCAAATAAATTTTCTTGAAAATATTTATCGCAGAACAGATTGAAAAATCCAGAAAGAACGTTAAGAATTTGAACAATAAAAAATAAAAGCTCGCCAAAAATCTGTTTATAGGGTTATGGTTTTCAAATTGTGTGAAAGAATAATGTATCTTGACAAGATTTCGCAAATCCGGTAAATCATTTCCAAGACGAATGAATTAAATGCATGATTTCTTTGGATATCCAATCATATAGTCATAGAAATAAATTATCTAGTGTTAAACGTTACTCTTGACAGTCTGCCACGTATGTGCACTAAGTGACAAAAATGTCAACAAATGCCGGAAATGTCACGAAACTGAACTTAATATGTACTAATGTATAGAAAAAACGGTACAAAATGAAAATGCCGTTCGAAGCGAACCAAAAATTTATGAATTCCGAATTCAACATCGTGAAAATGGCTGCTTCAGAACAACTTACTGTGTGTTCTGCATTAATTGTTTACTTTCGTAATACTTTTTGGTTTCTAATCTCTTTCTATATGGGTCAGAATAACCAAAAGACTTTGAAAAATCTTTTCAAATGAATAAAGCGAAAAAATCATACATAACAACAAAAATCACAACACTTTTAGCATTTTCTTCGTTACCACATGCGTTTGTTTTAGTTTTAAATTCCGCCATTAGACAGTGACTGCAGTGCCCCCTATAGTTCGTTGGAGTTGCGAATAGAGAACAGATTTTCGAACTTCATTTAATTCGCTTGTAACTTTTTTTTCTAATGGAGATAGAGGGTTAAACTTCCGACCATAGGTCGAGTTAGATCTGGAGTAAAAAAGGTAGCTTTTTTCAATGGTGTCAAAAAGAAAACTGTAGGACAATTCCTTCACTTTTTATTGATAAATTTAATGAAGAAAGTAGTGCCTAAATTTCAGCTAAGCCTAAACAAATTCGAGCTAAAAACGTAAATAACTCCCGCCGCAATTAAGTTAGAGCGTTGGAACAAATTGCGTAGAACGAGGAAAATTCTTCCCTTTCCAACGATATATAATATTACTAATTGCGAGTAATTTTTCAACCCCATATTCGGGCATTTATGTGAAAATTGGGCCTAAATTGGAATAAAAAAGAACTATTCATCGAATTGTTTTCGAACTGGTCTGCAAACCTTCTCATGACTTAAAGGAACTAATTATGAAAATTTCAGCGAAATTGGCCGGGTAGTTCTCGAGTTTTGCGAGTTCAAACAAACAGACGCTTTTTGGACACTTCATTTTATACTACAGTGGCTCTCAAAAGTGTTCGTACACTTTGAAATTTTTTAGAAAAACCAATATAACTCGAAACTGAATTCGAATATGAAGTCCAATATGTTTTCACATCATTCCTATGTCATTCTAAATACAACCCATTAGTTTTTTTCAAAATATTGACGGATCTTCTTTTTGAAATGGATCAGAAAACGAAGAAACAGAAATAACACGCCACAAAAGTCACCGTACACTCAAATATTTTCGGATAAATTCATGATTAAAATTATCATATGCCATTTTATTAATATTTTTGTATTGTGTTGACCCTTAAGAATCATTTGGCTTTAATTTTTTGTTTATTTATTCCTTAATATTGTGCTTATTACTGTAAAATGGCTGGTATTCATAAAAACCCACAAACACCATTCAAAATTTGAATTTTTTTCCCACAGTAGTGGTAAATTGGTTTGAAATGTCTCTAAATTAGTTAATTTATTTGTTTGTATAGTAAAGTGCTTGATAAAATTCTTTAAAGAAAGGAATTGAACCGAAAACAAGGTAAAAAAAGGTCAACCGGCAAAGTTGACAAAACGTGATCGGAGATTTAAAGTTAAAAAATTTATGAAAAATACACATTTCAGTGCTGTAAAAGTTTCTGCAGAGTTAAATGAAACATTTTAAATTTAATTTTCACCTAAAATTGTTCGCCAAGTTCTCTGATTAGCTGGATTAAATGGGACCTCTTCCCAAAGAAATTTTCTTGGTCGTGCGAAAAACAGAACGCTTACGCTTTTCGCTGCAAAATCGATGATAAATAAGCTCAAAAACGTTTTAGAATTACGTCTTACTAACAGATAAAAATGAATTCAACATTTTTGGTTAAATTGTTGCATAATTGTTAGTAGAAGAAAAAATTAGGAACTTAATCTTAAGAACTTATTTGTATCAGTTAATCAGGACGGTGAAGGCTTTCTAGTGTGAGGGTGCATATCAGCATCAGGACTTGATAGTTTGTAATTTTTTGATGAAATAATGAATCATGATGTTCCTTTAAATATTTTAAAAACCAATTTTGAACTCTTATCCAAAAATTTTGTTATTGGAAATAACTTCGTTTTTCATCAAGATAACGATAAGAAGCACACGGTTTTCAACGTTTGAGTCTAGTGCCTCGAAAATTGTCCTTAAGTTTAGAAAATACCCCTTCAATCTCCAGATTTTAACTTAATGTAACGTATTTTGAGATATATGGAGGCTAGATTACGAAAATAGGGCTTTAAAACGAAAATAGAGCTAGAAACAGTAAGACTCGAAGTGTGGTTGAGCACCTACTCAGAAATTACTCAAAAAAAAAAAGATAGAAAAAGAATGAAATCTATTCCCAGATATTTAAAAGGTGTTATGAATACTGTATGATGTTCTACTAATTAATAACTTAATCAAAAGTTGGATTATTCAATAATACAGTGGCTCCCAAAAGTGTTCGTACACCTACGACTTTCAATGAAATAGGCCGATATCCATTGGTTAGAATTAATATTTCGAAACAGGTATTTTATTACAAGATCTATGATCTATTTTTAACAAAACTACATAAAAATTTTTAATAAAACATCAAAACATAATTTTTAAAAAATCAAAAACCAAAATTGCCGGAAATTTTATCTCACAAAAGTCTTCGTACACTTTGAAAAAATGTCAAAAAATTAGTAAATAATCTAACTTTTTACAAAGTTATTATTTAGTAGAATATCATGCAGTATCAACAACAGCTTTTAAACGTCTGGGAATAGATTTCATTGTTTTTTCTTTCTTTTTTTGTGTAATTTCTGAGTAAGTGTTCAGCCGCACTTGGAGTCTTACTGTTTCTAGTTCGATTTTCGTTTTAATGGTGTATTTTCGGAATCTAGCTACCAGGTATCCCCAAATATGTTCCATTAAGTTTGCATCTGGCGATTGAGCAGATATTTCTAAGCTTAAGGACAATTTTTGAGGCCCCAAACGCAAACGTGTGCTTCTTATCGTTATCTTAATAAAAAACAAAGTTATTTCCGATTACCAAATTTTGGCCTAATAGTTTGAAATTGGTTTTAAAAATATTTAAATGAACAGCATGATTCATTATTTCATCAAAAAATTCCAAATTTCCAAGTCTCGATGCTGTAATGCACCCTCACACCTTCACCGTCCTGATTAACTGATCCAACTAAGTTCTTAGGATGAAATTCCTCATTTTTTCTTTTATTTACAATTATACAAAAATTCAACAAAAATGTTGAAATTATTTTCATCTATAAGTAAGACGTTGTTCCAAAACGTTTTGAGCTTATTTGTCATTGATATTACGACGGAAAGCGTAAGCTTACTGTTTTTCTCACGAACAAGAAAATTTCTGCGGGAAGAGGTCCCAGATGTTCCAGCTAATCCGAGAACTTGGCGAACAGTTTTAAGTGATAATTAAACATAAAATGTTTCATTCAATTCTGCAGAAACTTTTTCAGCACTCAAATGTGTATTTTTCATAATTTTTTTTAACTTTAAACCTCCGATCACGCATTGTTAACTTTGCCAGTTGACGTTTTCTTACCATGTTTTCGATCCGATTCTTGTCTTTAAAGCATTTTATCAAGCACTTCACTATAGAATAGTATAAATTACCTAATTTAGAGGCATTTCAAACCAATTTATAGCTACTGTAAGGGAAATAAAATCAAATTTCGAATCGTGTTTGTTGTTTTCTATGCGTACCTGCCATTTTAAAATAAGCAGAATATTAGGGAATAAATAGGCAAAAAAAACGGCAAATGACTTTACAATGTCATTACAATGCAAAAATAATAACAAAACCACATATGATAATTTTTAATCACGAATTTATTCGAAAAATATTTCAGTGTACGATGACTTTTGTGGTGTATTTTTTCTCTTTCTCTTCGTTTTTTGACAAATTTCAAAAATAAAATCTGGCAATATTTTGAAAAAAACAACTGGGTTTTATTCAGAATGGCATAGGTATGGTGTGAAAAAAAAATGGACTTCGTATTCGAATTCAGTTTTGCGTTATTTTGGCTTTACTACAAAATTTCAAGGTGTACGAACACTTTTGGGAGCCACTGTATATAAGACATTTTATAAAGTGTACGAAGACTTTTGTGAGATAAAATTTCCGGCACGTTTTGGTTTTTGATTTTTAAAAAATTAAGTTTTAATATTTTTTAAAAACTTTTCATGTAGTTTTGTTAAAAAATGATCATAGATCTTATAATTAAATACCCATTCCGAAATATTAATTCTAACCAATGGATTGGGGCCTATTTCGTTGAAAGTCGTAGGTTGTACGAAGACTTTTGGGAACCACTGTATGTAGAGATTAGAAACAAAAGCACGACATTTAAGCATATACAAATTTGAAGAATTTCCGAAATGTGAAATTAAACTTTGCATGTTTAAAAAGATTTATCTGTTAGTACTTTTTTTTTTTAATCTAAAACCTTCTCTGTATGGTTATTGATGTACGAACTGTTTTAAAAAATGTAGCCGCCCGTGTTCCCCTTACACTTGCTTTAGTTATTTTGGGAAATTTCAATTTTTGTGGGCACTTGGTGCGGTTTAAAATCTTACCAAATTTGCGAGAATCATTTTGGGACACCTTCGATAATACTCCCCCTCCTTACTAATTTTTATTATAGAAATATTGTTGCCAGATGCTGAGATACTTTTGGTCAAAATAAAATGGTGCTAAACGGTTTCATTCGAAATGTTTCTAAAATAAGTAGTAAAATTTGGCGATTGTTTTAAATCGTGCAAAAAGAAAAATTAATGGATGTTTTTGTGCGGTTTATGGATTTGCCTAATTTAGTTGTTGAATTATTTTACACAGTATTTTTTTTTCTTAAGTATCTTTGGTTGGCGATATTTTGTTTATATGGTGAAAGCTGAGAAACATTATTACGTAGTCTTTGGGCTCAAAAACAGCGACAGTGGAAAAAACTGCCAAATGCATCAGCTACTGAAATCTTTTTGAAAAAATTCTGGCGATATTTCTGCTGGTTGGTTGGATATAGTGAGCAAGTGTCCAATCAGCATAAATAATAATAATAAACCATTAATTACATAAGCGCCGTTTAAAAGTAAAATGATCAGCCAAATCCATTTATTTTTAGCCAATCTTGTGGAAAAACGTTACTTTAAGATTTGACTTGAGAAAGGCCTCAAAAAGTCAGACGAAACGCAAAAATATTCAACAATACAACAATTCTTGGGAGTTGAGATGACACACTAAATAATGACTTGGGTTGATGAAAGCCTTCGAACAGGGAACAAAAAAGCTCAAAACTCGTTTTTTATACAACTTAGAAACTTCGAACAGATGCTACCTTCAGCAGAAAAATTGGCGCTTTCGATGGACATAATGTTAATATGTGCACGTTTTTTTCGACCCCCATATTGGGCCATTTGTGCGAAAATTGGGACTAAAATTGGAATAAAAAGGGAACTACCAATCGGATTTTTTTCGAACTGGTCTATAAACCTTCCCAGTACCAAACTGAACAAACAGTGAAAGTTTCAGCCAAATCTGCCGGGTAGTTTCTGAGATCTTAGGGAACAAATTTACCAAACTCCATTTTTATATATATAGATTTAAATAGAAAAAGCTGAATATTTACTTTAGCAATTATGCAAAGTTGTATTAGTTTTTATTATCAATCTGTATCAACTATTCAACGGTAAACTAATTTTAACATTCTGTGTTACAATAAACTGCTACATTATTAAATATGCTGCTTTACTAAGGTATAAAAGTCGTATCTACAAAAAATACTAAGGAAAAAAGTGGTAACTGCGCAGATACCACTTTAAAGGCTTAGTATTTGTCACTTACGTTCAAATTGTCTTAGCAAACTCCGCAAACTATGCAGTTACAACTTTTTTCTTAAAGCTTTTTTTAATACTAGCCGCCTGCGGCGACCGGCTGGTCCGCCTTTTTACGCAACTCGCCTTTTTGCGCCAGGGTTGCCACCTTCGGCGGCTGCTTAGACAAATTAGCGACGGTATTAATCAATGTTTTTCTTTATATATCAATATTATCATTTGCCTTTTTACGCCAAGGTTGCCACCATCGGCGGCTGCTTAAATAAATTTTGTGTTGAATAAAGTATTTTCTAGATCTATCTCCAGTTATATGTCCTTCGGAATATTTTTAAAGGGGGGGGAGGCACAAAGGGCATACTCTTCATGCAAATTTTGTCGGAAAATAACAAAAAGCACTTCAACTTTTATGTAAAAGCATTGTTTTTTCAAAGTCATGGTATGTGTTTGTGTGGGGGGGGGGGGCTATTGATTCCCCGTTGAAGTTCCTCTATTTCTTACTGTCTATCTACTGTATCCACCTCTATATTTGTCCACCCTTCTTTCTCTCTATCTATCTATCTATACGATCCATGCATATCTATCTCTGATAGTAATTAGCAATCCTTTTCTTTGTAAAAAAAAAAAAAAAAACATTTTTTGCCCACTTAATATCATCTCTCTATCTACCAAACCTAACCACAAATCCCTACAAAAATCATGCAAAAAACCGCGGGCTTTAATTATTTACTTAAAACTGCACGCAAAAAAAAGGGCCTGTGTTCTCCGTAGCGTGCAAAAAGCAGCGCTTGCAATCGATTAAAAAAAAAATACCGCTTTTATTGAATTAAAATGCGCACAAATATTTGACCAAAAATAAATATAGCAAAACGTCCAGAAAAAAAAAGTTGGAAAAATAAAGGTATGAAATCTCTGAAAGTTAAAGGAAAGAAAAAAGTGAAGAGAAAGCAAACGATTTCAGTTAGGTCACGTGATGAGGAAGTGCGGAACTCAGCCGGCAATGCTTACAGGTCGCGGCGCGTTCTGCATTTAAAAAATTGTAAAAAAAAAAAAAACTTTTGCGTATTTTTAAAAACTTTTTTCTTCTGAAGGGGGCGGAATGTTTTTACTATTACCAACTAAAATCTTGGAATCGAGAGCTCAATACGTTTTGCAGGATGGGTTTCAAAAAAAAACTAAACCCAGAAAAAAATGCAAAATAAAGGTTTTTAAAAAAAATTATAAAAAATACAAAAATTGCAATATCTTCAAAATTTTTTCAATCATCATATTTAAAACTAAATTTCCTACATTATAGTACAAAAAATATTTGTGTGGTGCGATTGGTTCGGGGTCTGTGAGGTAAAAAGTACTAAAAAGTGCAAAAAAAACGCATAAAACATTAAATAACTTTTTTTCTAATAAAAATGTCAAAAATCGAAGCTCGAGGTGCACTTTTTCAGCAAAAACTGCACCAGTATACCAAATTTCATCTTTCTAGGCCTTACCGTTTTCCTGGAATGCGCGCCACAAACACACACACACACACACACAAACAAACATCTTATTTTATTACTAGCCGCCTGCGGCGACCAGCTGGTCCGCCTTTTTACGCAATTCGCCATTTTGCGCCAGGGTTGCCGCCTTCGGCGGCTGCTTAGACAATTTAGCGACGGTATTAATCAATGTTTTTCTTTATGTATCAATATTATCATTCGCCTTTTTACGCCAATGTTGGCTTCTTCGGCGGCTGCATAAAAAATTTTGTCGATGGTATTAATCAATCTTTTTCTTTATACATCAATATAATCATTCGCCTTTTTACGCCAAGGTTGCCACCATCGGCGGCTGCTTAAATAAATTTTGTGTTGAATAAAGTATTTTCTAGATCTATCTCCAGTTATATGTCCTTTGAAATATTTTTAAAGGGGGGGGGGGGAGGCACAAAGGGCATACTCTTCATGCAAATTTTGTCGGAAAATAACAAAAAGCACTTCAACTTTTATGTGAAAGCATTGTTTTTTCAAAGTCATGGTATGTGTTTGTGTGTGGGGGGGGGGGGGGGCGGCTATTGATCCCCCGTTGAAGTTCCTCTATTTCTTACTGTCTATCTACTGTATCCACCTCTATATTTGTCCACCCTTCTTTCTCTCTATCTATCTATCTATCTATACGATCCATGCATATCTATCTCTGATAGAAATTAACAATCCTTTTCTTTGTAAAAAAAATTTTTTTTTGCCCACTTAATATCATCTCTCTATCTACCAAACCTAACCACCAATCCCTACAAAAATCATGCAAAAAACCGCGGGCTTTAATTATTTACTTAAAACTGCACGCAAAAAAAAAGGCCATGTGTTCTCCGTAGTGTGCAAGAAGCAACGCTTGCAATCGATTAAAAAAAAAAAAAAAACACCGCTTTTATTGAATTAAAATGCGCACAAATATTTGACCAAAAATAAATATAGCAAAACGTCCAGAAAAAAAAGTTGGAAAAATAAAGGTATGAAATCTCTGAAAGTTAAAGGAAAAAAAAAAGTGAAGAGAAAGCAAACGATTTCAGTTAGGTCACGTGATGAGGAAGTGCGGAACTCAGCCGGCAATGCTTGCAGGTCGCGTTGCGTTCTGCATTTAAAAAATTGTAAAAAAAAAAACTTTTGCGTGTTTTTAAAAACTTTTTTCTTCTGAAGGGGGCGGAATGTTTTTACTATTACCAACTTAAATTTTGGAATCGAGAGTTCAATACTTTTTGCAGGATGGGTTTCGAAAAAAACTAAACCCAGAAAAAAATGCAAAATAAAGGTTTTTTAAAAAATTTATAAAAAATACAAAAATTACAATATCTTCAAAATTTTTTCAATCATCATATTTAAAACTAAATTTCCTACATTATAGTACAAAAAATATTTGTGTGGTGCGATTGGTTTGGGGTCTGTGAGGTAAAAAGTACTAAAAAGTGCAAAAAAAACGCATAAAACATTAAATAACTTTTTTTCTAATAAAAATGTCAAAAATCGAAGCTCGAGGTGCACTTTTTCAGCAAAAACTGCACCAGTATACCAAATTTCATCTTTCTAGGCCTTACCGTTTTCCTGGGATGCGCGCCACAAACACACACACACACACACAAACAAACATCTTATTTTATTACTAGCCGCCTGCGGCGACCAGCTGGTCCGCCTTTTTACGCAATTCGCCATTTTGCGCCAGGGTTGCCGCCTTCGGCGGCTGCTTAGACAATTTAGCGACGGTATTAATTAATGTTTTTCTTTATGTATCAATATTATCATTCGCCTTTTTACGCCAATGTTGGCTTCTTCGGCGGCTGCATAAAAAATTTTGTCGATGGTATTAATCAATCTTTTTCTTTATACATCAATATTATCATTCGCCTTTTTACGCCAAGGTTGCCACCATCGGCGGCTGCTTAAATAAATTTTGTGTTGAATAAAGTATTTTCTAGATCTATCTCCAAATATATGTCCTTTGAAATATTTTTAAAGGGGGGGGGGAGGCACAAAGGGCATACTCTTCATGCAAATTTTGTCGGAAAATAACAAAAAGCACTTCAACTTTTATGTGAAAGCATTGTTTTTTCAAAGTCATGGTATGTGTTTGTGTGTGTGTGTGGGGGGGGGGGCGGCTATTGATCCCCCGTTGAAGTTCCTCTATTTCTTACTGTCTATCTACTGTATCCACCTCTATATTTGTCCACCCTTCTTTCTCTCTATCTATCTATCTATCTATACGATCCATGCATATCTATCTCTGATAGAAATTAACAATCCTTTTCTTTGTAAAAAAAAATTTTTTTTGCCCACTTAATATCATCTCTCTATCTACCAAACCTAACCACCAATCCCTACAAAAATCATGCAAAAAACCGCGGGCTTTAATTATTTACTTAAAACTGCACGCAAAAAAAAGGCCATGTGTTCTCCGTAGTGTGCAAGAAGCAACGCTTGCAATCGATTAAAAAAAAAAAAAAACACCGCTTTTATTGAATTAAAATGCGCACAAATATTTGACCAAAAATAAATATAGCAAAACGTCCAGAAAAAAAAGTTGGAAAAATAAAGGTATGAAATCTCTGAAAGTTAAAGGGAAAAAAAAAGTGAAGAGAAAGCAAACGATTTCAGTTAGGTCACGTGATGAGGAAGTGCGGAACTCAGCCGGCAATGCTTGCAGGTCGCGTTGCGTTCTGCATTTAAAAAATTGTAAAAAAAAAACTTTTGCGTGTTTTAAAAACTTTTTTCTTCTGAAGGGGGCGGAATGTTTTTACTATTACCAACTTAAATTTTGGAATCGAGAGTTCAATACTTTTTGCAGGATGGGTTTCGAAAAAAACTAAACCCAGAAAAAAATGCAAAATAAAGGTTTTTTAAAAAATTTATAAAAAATACAAAAATTACAATATCTTCAAAATTTTTTCAATCATCATATTTAAAACTAAATTTCCTACATTATAGTACAAAAAATATTTGTGTGGTGCGATTGGTTTGGGGTCTGTGAGGTAAAAAGTACTAAAAAGTGCAAAAAAAACGCATAAAACATTAAATAACTTTTTTTCTAATAAAAATATCAAAAATCGAAGCCCGAGGTGCACTTTTTCAGCAAAAACTGCACCAGTATACCAAATTTCATCTTTCTAGGCCTTACCGTTTTCCTGGGATGCCGCGCCACAAACACACACACACACACACACACAAACATCTTATTTTATTATATGTACTAGCCGCCTGCGGCGACCAGCTGGTCCGCCTTTTTACGCCATTCGCCTTTTTGCGCCAGAGTTGCCGCCTTCGGCGGTTGCTTAGACAATTTAGCAACGGTATTAATCAACGTTTTTCTCTTTTTTCTCAATATTATCATTCACCTTTTTACACCGATGTTGCCGCCTTCGGCGGCTGCTTAAACAAATTTCGTGGCGTTATCAATCAATCTATATCTATGTATATCGTTAGTAGTTTGAATAAAATATTTTCTAGATCTATCTCCAGTTCCGTCGTTTGGAATATTTTCAGAGGAGGGGAGACACAAGCGACGTACTCTTCATGCAAATTTTATCAAAAAATAACAAAAAGCACTTCCACTTTTTTGTGAAAGCATTGTTTTTTCAAAGTCATGGTGTGTGTGGGGGGAGGGGCACTGACGTCCCGTTGAAAAGTGGCGGATCCAACCGATTGTTTTGGGAGGGGCCATCCGAAATTTTTGAACTAACTCCCCAGGGTCGAATTGAGTTTCATGCCGCCCCTAGGCAAATTTGAAATCTGCCGCCCCCTCCCCCCCTAAAAGAAGCAAAATATCCTTGACTCAAAAAAACGTAAAAAAGTGTTCCCCAGATTTAAACTGTCAAACTTATGAAGAAATGATCGCGTTTCACATTCTGAGGCGCCCCGATGAAATGATTACAGTGATCTCCCAAAAAATTTTTTATTCGGCAAATTTTGTTGACGATTCGGCAAATACCATGATTGAAAAACATTTGACTTTCATAAGATGTGTGAAAGTAATCACTATTAAAGGGACAAGAAAAGATTGTCTCTGTGGAAAATGAAAGAATGCTAATATTTTACTTTCAAAAATAACAATTTAATTCAAATATGTATTATAATAGCAAATTTGCCACCCCTGAGAAGTTTGCCGCCCTAGGTAACTGTCTACTCTGCCTATTGGGAAATTGGACACTGATAACTCCCCAGAAATTTTATTAAAATGAAGTTTTAAAAACTCAGTTTTCGGGGTAACGAGCATTAGGTGAGGGGGTGGATTTAGGAATCTCCCTCGTAACTGTTTCAAAATTTAAATTTCCGAGTAATTTTTGAAAATTAGGAAACTAAAAACGCATTTTGTCTATTTTTGATGATGTACGGAGAAAGGTCAGGTTTCAAGCGCTGGTCCCAAAATACTTTTTGAAAATAAAGCTTAGAAACCAAAATATTCTGTTATTATACATTGAGAAGTTAGAAGAGGAGGGGTGCCCTTCTAACTCTTCAGCTGTCCAGCCTAAAAATGCACCTTTAGGTAATGTTTGCTTACGTTTAAGGAAGTGTGAAGGTGCTTAGAATCCTTCCTTCCTGGAAATATTTTGTCTTTGAGGCTCTAAAAATTCGATTTTTAACTATATTTATACATATTTTAGAAAGGGAGAGAAGATTCGTACAAGAAAATTCCTACAATCACAAGGCTTTGGGAGGGGCCATGGCCCCCATGGCCCCCCTCTAGATCCGCCCCTGCGTTGAAATTCCTTAAATGACGGGCATGCCTCTTTCTTGCTGTCCATCTGCTATATCGAACTCTATATTTGTCTACCTATCAATCTATACGATCTGCGCATGTCTACCTCCTGACAATACAATCTTTTTTTATTTATATAAGTATTAATTCAAAAACAAAAACATTTTTTGTCCACTCAACCTCTATCTATCTCTGTATCTACCTAATCTAACCGCCAATTAGTAACAGAAACGAAGATCATGCAAAAAATCGCGGGCTTTATTTAATCAAAATAGCCCTCAAAAATAAAGGCTCTATGTTCCCCGTAGTGTTCAAAAAGTAGCGCTTGCAAAAAAAAAAAAAAAAAGGTGAAGAGAAGGCAAACGATTTCAGTTGGATCACGTGATGAGGTAAGCTCGGAACTCAGCCGGCAAGTGAACAGCTCGCGTTGTGTTCTGCCATTAAAAAAAATTGTAAAAAAAAAAACTATTGCGTATTTTTCAAAACTTTTTTCTTCTGAAGGGGACGGAATGTTTTTACTATTACCAACTAAAATTTTAGAATTGAGGGTTCAATACTTGTCGCAGGGTGGGTTTTGAAAAAAACTCAACCCAGAAAAAAATGTAAAATAAAGGTTTTTTCAAAAATCTATAAAAAATACAAAAATTTCTCTATCTTCAAAATTTTTTCATTCATCATATTTAAAATTAAATTTCCTACACAATAGTACAAAAAATATCCGTCTGACGCAATTGGTTCGGGATCTGTGAGGTCAAAAGTACTAAAAAATGCTAAAAATAACATAAAACATTAAATAACTTTTTTTCTAATTAAAATATCAAAAATCGAAGCCCGAGGTGCACATTTTCAGCAAAAACTGCACCTGTGTACCAAATTTCATCTTTCTAGGCCTTACCGTTTTCCCAGGATGCGCGCCACAAACACACACACACACACAAACATCTTGTTTTATTATATGTACTAGCCGCCTGCGGCGACCAGCTGGTCCGCCTTTTTACGCCATTCGCCTTTTTGCACCAGAGTTGCCGCCTTCGGCTGCTGCTTAGACAATTTAGCGCCTGTATTAATCAATGTTTTTCTCTTTTTTCTCAATATTATCCTTCGCCTTTTTACACCGATGTTGCCGCCTTCGGCGGCTGCTTAAACAAATTTCGTGGCGGTATCAATCAATCTATATCTATGTATATCATTAGTAGTTTGAATAAAATATTTTCTAGACCTATCTCCAGTTCCGTCGTTTGGAATATTTTTAAAGGAGGGGGAGACACAAACGACGTATTCTTCATGCAAATTTTGTCGAAAAATAACAAAAAGCACTTCCACTTTTATGTGAAAGCATTGTTTTTTCAAAGTCATGGTGTGTGTGTGGGGGGGGGGGGGGGGGGGGGGGCACTGACACCCCGTTGAAATTCCTTAAATGATGGGCATGCCTCTTTCTTGCTGTCCATCTGCTATATCGAACTCTATATTTGTCTGTCTATCAATCAATACGATCTGCGCATATCTACCCCCTGACAGTACAATCTTTTTTTTATTTATGTAAGTATTAACTCGAAAAAAACATTTTTTGTCCACTCAACCACTATCTATCTCTGTATCTACCTAACCTAACCGCCAATTCGTAACAGAAACGAAGATCATGCAAAAAATCGCGGGCTTTATTTATTTAATCAAAGTAGCCCTCAAAAATAAAGGCTCTATGTTCCCCGTAGTGTTCAAAAAGTAGCGCTTGCAAAAAAAAAAAAAAAAAAAGGTGAAGAGGAGGCAAACGATTTCAGTTGGATCACGTGATGAGGTAAGCTCGGAATCAGCCGGCAAGCGAACAGCTCGCGTTGCGTTCTGCCATTAAAAAAATTGTAAAAAAAAAAAGTATTGCGTATTTTTCAAAACTTTTTTCTTCTGAAAGGGGCGGAATGTTTTTACTATTACCAACAAAAATTTTAGAGTTGAGGGTTCAATACTTGTCGCAGGATGGGTTTCGAAAAAAAACTAAACCCAGAAAAAAATGTAAAATAAAGGTTTTTTCAAAAATCTGTAAAAAATACAAAAATTGCTCTATCTTCAAAATTTTTTCATTCATCATATTTAAAATTAAATTTCCTACACAATAGTATAAAAAATATCCGTCTGGCGCGATTGGTTCGGGATCTGTGAGGTCAAGAGTACTAAAAAGTGCTAAAAATAACATAAAACATTAAATAACTTTTTTTCTAACTAAAATATCAAAAATCGAAGCCCGAGGTGCACATTTTCAGCAAAAACTGCACCTGTGTACCAAATTTTATCTTTCTAGGCCTTACCGTTTTCCCAGGATGCGCGCCACAAACACACACACACACACACACACACACAAACATCTTGTTTTATTATTATACTAGCCGCCTGCGGCGACCAGCTGGTTCGCCTTTTTACGCCATTCGCCTTTTTGCGCCAGAGTTGCCGCCTTCGGCGGCTGCTTAGACAATTTAGCGACGGTATTAATCAACGTTTTTCTCTTTTTTCTCAATATTATCATTCGCCTTTTTACACCGATGTTGCCGCCTTCGGTGGCTGCTTAAACAAATTTCGTGGCGGTATCAATCAAACTATATCTATGTATATCATTAGTAGTTTGAATAAAATATTTTCTAGATCTATCTCCAGTTCCGTCGTTTGGAATATTTTTAAAGGAGGGGGTACGACATACTCTTCATGCAAATTTTGTCGAAAAATAACAAAAAGCACTTCCACTTTTATGTGAAAGCATTGTTTTTTTCAAAGTCATGGTTTGTGTGGGGAGGGGGGCACTGACACCCCGTTGAAATTCCTTAAATGACGGACATGCCTCTTTCTTGCTGTCCATCTGCTATATCGAACTCTATATTTGTCTATCTATCAATCTATACGATCTGCGCATATCAACCTCCTGACAGTACAATCTTTTTTTATTTATATAAGTATTAATTCGAAAACAAAAACATTTTTTGTCCACTCAACCTCTATCTATCTCTGTATCTACCTAACCTAACCGCCAATTCGTAACAGAAACGAAGATCATGCAAAAAATCGCGGACTTTATTTATTTAATCAAAATAGCCCTCAAAAATAAAAGCTCTTTGTTCCCCGTAGTGTTCAAAAAAGTAGCGCTTGCAAAAAAAAAAAAAAAAAAAAGAAAGAAAGGTGAAGAGAAGGCAAACGATTTCAGTTGGATCACGTGATGAGGTAAACTCGGAACTCAGCCGGCAAGCGAACAGCGCGCGTTGTGTTCTGCAGTTAAAAAAATTGTAAAAAAAAAACTATCGCGTATTTTTCAAAACTTTCTTCTTCTGAAGAGGGCGGAATGTTTTTACTATTACCAACTAAAATTTTAGAATTGAGGGTTCAATACTTGTCGCAGGATGGGTTTCGAAAAAAACTAAACCCAGAAAAAAAATGTAAAATAAAGGTTTTTTCAAAAATCAATAAAAAATACAAAAATTGCTCTATCTTCAAAATTTTTTCAATCATCATATTTAAAACTAAATTTCCTACATTATAGTACAAAAAATATTTGTGTAGTGCAATTGGTTCGGGGTCTGTGAGGTAAAAAGTACTAAAAAGTGCAAAAAAACGCATAAAACATTAAATAACTTTTTTTCTAATAAAAATATCAAAAATCGAAGCCCGAGGTGCACTTTTTCAGCAAAAACTGCACCTGTATACCAAATTTCATCTTTCTAGGCCTTACCGTTTTCCTGGGATGCGCGCCACAAACACACACACACACACACACACACAAACATCTTATTTTATTATATGATAGATGTATAGAAGATAGATAGATAG
This sequence comes from Uloborus diversus, assembly GCF_026930045.1. Classification (NCBI taxonomy): domain Eukaryota; kingdom Metazoa; phylum Arthropoda; class Arachnida; order Araneae; family Uloboridae; genus Uloborus; species Uloborus diversus. Next base: position 55,007,728 of record NC_072736.1, read on the forward strand.
ATATGTATAGATTTCGCGTTCACAAATCGCCAAAAAACTTGACATTTAGGTAAATTAAATTACTAACGACCTCCTGGTGACAATAACTCAATTTTGATAAAATGTGCAGATACCACATCTGTGCTTAGCACGGCAGAATAGGCATTTTTAACGACCTCGGTGATATCGGATCTTGAGCGCAAATACAGGATATCCGTAAAAGAACTACGGAGTTTTAGAAAATCATATTGAATTAAAAGTGTGAGTTAGGTTATATGAGTTAACTTTGAAGAAATTAGTAGCTTATCAAATTTTGTGAGCACATAAATGGTGATGTTGACTGGCTACTTAGAGGGGCATGCTCAGGGGCACTCTGATGGGAAGTCACAGGAGGTCATTGTGACCTTCCAAAAATTTCCTTATTCGGCAAATTTTGTCTAAAGATTCGAAAAAATTATCATCATTCGGAACAATTTGGAGATCTATTCGGCAAAATTACCATCATTCGGCAAAATTTGGAGTTCCATTCGGCAAATTGAGAATTTCCGCCAAACCAAAAATTTAAGTTCGGGGCACCCCAGGGTATGTTTTCTCTCAGTTGATTGATATCGAGGCGGAGAAGGGTCCTGTATACTTTCAGCAAAATGAAGCACCATCTTACTTCAGTTTGCATGTACGAGAAGCATTAGATATCCGATTCGTCATAAAGTGGATCGAACGGACAGGGCCTACTTTTAGCCTCTAAGAAGTCCGGGTCTGACTCCAATGGACGTTTTTCAGGAGATATGTCAAGAACAATGTTTACAATGACAAAATTAATGTTGTGAGCTATCTCAGTCCAAGAATAATCACTAAGTGGCAAACATCCCTCCAAGACGTTCTCGTCAGGACATGGGAAGACGTTGAATACTATTTTGTTCATACCACATACAGTAAAAATCTTGATAAATTAAACCTTTTACCATAATTAGCACACATATAAGACAATAACCTAATTTTATCATTGAATGAAAATATTTTGCCCAAAAAACCTCGTAGTTTTTTTATGGACACACTAATAAGGAGCTGTTGCCTTTCAAAGTTTTAATTTTTTGAATGGCAAGTGTTGATGTATTTCAGAGGTTTAATTTCACTAGGCTGTTTTCTCTTCTGATAAGAAACAGGGATAATGCGATTTTTTTCCAAGAGAGAGACTATCGTTTCATTAATGTGGAGGAATATCGAGTGCTACACTTGGGTCATGGAGGTAAGCGTACGAGTTATCGTTTACAGGGTTCAATCATTAGTCAGACAGAAAATGTTATTGATCTCCGGGTGTCTTAATGGATCAGGACTTCAAGTTTGGTCAGCAGTGCAGCATTGCAAGTAACAAAGCCAACAGAATGCTTGGGTTTATCAATAGATCTATTTCAAACAAATCTAAGAAGGTTCTTCAGCCTTTATATACGAGTTTAGCAAGACCCTATTTGGAGTATGCTGTGCAGTTTTGGTCGCCTTATCTGAGGAAAGTTATTTAGTTATTTGTGTATTGGAAAGGGTTCAAAGAATTGTAACTAGACTAGTAAGGGGACTTTCAGATTTAGATTATGATACCAGACTTAATAGGCTTAATATGTATAGCTTGGAGCAAAGGAGGGCCAGAGGGGACATGATTCAGTTGTTTAAATTTATCAAAATGAATGATGTTAATGGATTAAATTTTTGCACCGAAAGCAGGACGAGGGTTCATTGTTTTAAGATATTCAAATCTCAGGCTAACCTGGAAATAAGGAAAAACTACTACTTTAGTAGGGTTGTAGGCACTACAGCCTATTGGAAGAGGTGGTAATGAGCAAAGGGTGGACAGCTTTAAGAGGGCCATTAATCTTCATTGGGGACTAATAAATTGACTACGACCAGCCTAGCTGGGCCAAGAGCCTGTTGCTGGTCGTCACATTTGTATTTGTATTGCATTGTTAAGTTGACTCATATAAATAGCTCAACACTGTCAAGAATTATTATTATTAGCAGTGTAAATATACAAAATTTCTTCGCATGCATGATTCTTCTGTTTGTATCTTAAATGAAGAAATTTAAGATTGTTATAAAAAAAAAGTCTATATAAAGCGGATTTTATGTGGTACTGTGAGTTGTGAAAGTTTTCTCAGTGAATGCTTTATAACATCGGTTCGTAAGTTTTTTTTTTTTTTAAGCAATCACGATTCCTTATTGCTTTCATTTGACTGCTTTTGGCGTGCTATCATTTTTCCCACCGGCGCGGCGCCACCCTCTGCCAGCACCACCCGTCGCGTCGGCCGGCCTCACGATGCTGCTCCTCTAGCGAAAACCGTCTCCAGGTTGCGTCCATATCCTACACACACACGCCATGGGTGCAAGTTTGGTGATGTGTTCAAGACGGAAAATATTTTCAGCCCCCCCCCCCCACCGCCCGCATGCGGGCTTAAGGAAAAATTTGTATGTATAAATGTTGCAGATTTTAACAATGTCAGTTTTGCAATCTGTTTGATTTAAATTTTAAGCCTTAAAATTGTAATATTTAAGTGTTTTGACATCATAAGTCCAAAAATTCTAAAATCCGGCAATAAGGGGGGGGGGGTCTGGGAGCTCTCTCCCAGAAATTTTTTCAAATTGAAGTCCAAAAAGCGCTGTGGTAGGCCATTTTGGTAAAGTTCAGGGAAAGGAGGAGTTCAGGGACTCTTACATCAATTATTTCAAACTGATAGTCCCAAAATCACAATATTGGGCAACCTTCAAAAAAATATTAAAGAAAGAGGGGGGGAAGGGGACGCTATGGGCTTTCCCAAAATCGAAGATTTAAAAACGAAATTGTAATTTAAATTTCATAACGTTTATACGCTTTTTGAATGCACTATTGAAGGGATGGAGTTCAGGAACCCTCCTTCGGCAATATTTCGAAATTGAAGTTTCAAAAACGCAATTTTAGACGATGTTGGATAATGTAAGGGGTAAAAGCCTTTGCAGCACACCACCATTAGTTTTTTGCCGATCCTAAACATTTTTGTTGTAGCAATAAAATTGCTTAGGACATAAGATTTTCACTTTTGCAACATAAATCAGTTCTGATTCAAAAGTCTACCCAAGGTAGCGCCAACAAACTAGAAAAGAGGAAAGGTGGGGGAAGGGTAAGGCCCACTAATGATAATGAACTGTCACCTTTCCCCCACAGTCTTCATTTGAAAAAGAATTCTTTTATAAGATAGCAGGTGTTGAAATTAGCAATAAAAAATCGCTTCAGTGAAGTAGATATATTTTTTTAAACAAGGTAACCTTTCCAACATTCATTAATTAAAAAAAGAAATAGGGGAACTGAATCCTAACTCCAGGCAGGGTTCCCGGATCACATCCCTCTTAAGGCACTCAAATATAGCCAAAAGTGGCGCTTTATATATTTCAGCATCAAAGAATTTTCGGAGAACTCCCGAACCCCTTCCTCTGAGTTCACCACAAATGTCCAAAATTTCAATTTTTAAGGCTTCAGTTTCTAAATTGTTTTGTAGAAATAGTACTCCTCTTACCTATAAACATGACTTATGATAGCCTAAAAATTTTAATACTTTAATTTTGGAAACTTTTTGAAAAAATCTTCCTACACTCTTCCCCCTTAAGTCATCCAAAGATAACCCAAAACAAAGCTCTTAAAATTTCAGAAACTAAAATATTTCGGGCTGGAGGTGCGGAATACCCCGCCTCCCTTTCATTGTGTTTACTAAACGCAGTGTAAGTTTTTCTTTAAGATTTATTTTTCTATTGAGAGAGCACCTCCCTTCCACACATCGCCAAAGACAACCCAAAGTTTTAAGACTTCAATTTCGAAAATGTTTCGAGAAAGACCCCTGAATTCCCTAACCCTTAACTCACTCAAAAATAGCCAAAATAGCATTTCAATACTTCGGGGAGAGAGACCCCTCCCTCCCCCCCCCCCCCGAACTCTTTCCTCTAAGTTCACTAAATTTTACTTAAATTTGCGGTTTTCCCTTTTCATCACCGAAGATTTAAGAATTTAAATTCTAAAACGTATTGAGAGAAAGCCTTCGAATTCCCTTTTCTTAAGTCTTCCAAAGATTACCTAAAACTGAGTTCTGAATGCTTCAGCTTTGAATATTTTTTGGAAAAGGAGAACTCCGAACCCCAAGACGGTCCAAAGTTGCGCTTTTAAGACTCCAGTTTCGGAATTTCGCCTAAAGAGAGCCCCCTCCCTCCCTCTTGACATTGCCAAAGACAGCCTAAAAGATTTAAGACTTCAATTACAAACCCTTTTCGGGAGAGGGTCGCAAACGCCCTTTAACTTAAGTCATTTAAGTATAGCCTCAAACAGTTTTTAATACATCAGCTACAAAACATTTTCATGTTAGAACACCAAAACCATCTCTCATAAATTCACCAAAGATTGCCTAAATTAGTGTTTTTAAGACTCCAGTCTTCGATTCTTTTTTAAAACCCACTTTTACATCATTAGAGACAGCCTAAAACTTTTTGACTTTTAAATTTTTAAGAGTTTGCAGTGGAGAAACATCAAACCACTCCTAGCTTCAAAAATATTTTCAATTAAGTTTTTCGATATTTTATACTGTAACCCGTGAGTAACACCCCCCCCCCCCCTCCTTAGATTGTCCAAGATATCAACGTTTTAAGACCTCAGTATGGTGGGTTAATTTGCGCACAGATTACCCTCTTTGCAAGAGCAGCGTTTTTTCGCAAACTCGTGCGCTACCGTTATTTTTCTCCTTTCCTTTCTCTCTCCCCCCCCCCCCCACACCCATATTTCCATTCTAGCGAGTGTTCGATTCAATGACATTAGAATTTAGTGATACCTCAAGTCTTTGTCAAAAATGCAGGAACGGTTTGCCCATCGGTGTTTCCAACCAGCTTGAAATACCCCCCCCCCCCCCCCCGATTATTTCCAAAATTTCCATTTTCATTAAAATCTTCAAAATCCTTGATAGTTTCTGTTTTACCTGGTATGTGGACGCCCTTTGCTGAGGCGAAAATATTTCATCTTGTCAGCAATCACTCTCAAACGGTGATGCAGATTCAACTCTTAAGACATTTTAAGAGCGTACATAATTTTCATTTATGCGTGTAAAGTTTGCAAAAAAAAAAAAAAAAAACCACACACAAATGAAAAAAACGAAAGGATGATCGAAAATAGCATGAGAAAAGGCTAAATTTTCAATTAGAGCCGATTGCTTCGAAAAATCAGGGAGAATAGCGAGCAACTAATCGGCCTGCAATGCAGTGAGTTGGAAATAACAAAGCTACACCTAAAAAAAGTCAAACGGCGCGAGCCGAAAAGCCACTCCTCCAAAAGCACGTTGCAAACGAAACAAGCACATGGCGGAAAACCGAGAGAATGTCGATGTAAATTCGTGGTTATGGAACGGTCCAGTAATATTAAAGCATATTTTTCAAACACTCAATTTTTCTTTTTTCATTAAAAATTAAAAGAAAGTCATTGAATTTCTTTCCGTCCCGACCTCCGTCTCGGAAATTTTGTCAAGACGGAAATCCGTCCTGAGACGGAAGGTCTTGCACCCATGACACACGCATACAAACGCGCACCAACACACACGCACACACAAACACATACACACCTATACACAAACACCACCATACACACATACCCCTACACAAATACACGCACAAACACATACACCTACACATACACACAACTGCCCACACATTCATGCCTGCACACAGACACAAACACATATGCTTACACACACATACACATACCCCGCCCCCACGCACACAAACACTCATACACACAACTACCCACACACTCATGACTGCACACAGACACAAACACACATGCCGACACACATACACATACCCCCCCCCACACACACACATACAAACACAGACTCGTGATTGCGAAAAACATAATTTGAATTCAAGATGACAAAATTCAAATTAATTTTTTTCTTATTTGGTTATTTTATCTTGTTTCAGAAACACAGTGGGAAAATAATAACAATGATGCGGAAGAAGAAGAGGAAGAGAAAAAAAGCTTGAACGCAGTGGCTGCCAATGCGTCTTCGGAATATTCACGGTCGCCTGATGATGACGAAGCAGAAGAAAGCATTAATCCAACTGAAATGCAATTCGTTGAAAATCGCAGAAACTATCAGAATGCCGAATCGAACCTTTCGGAATTTGATCGACTAGAAGTTAACAAATTTGCAAACGATGCTAGTCCAGAAAATACAGTAGATCAAAGTTCGAAAAGGGAGATTTTGGTGAATCGAATGGAAAATGAATCAGAGCTTGAAACAACAGCATTTGCATTCCATACCACGGCTGAGGGTTCTGTTACTGAGAAAACACCTTTGTTTATTGACGATACTACTTCAACGTATGTGACAACTGTTACAAATAATAGACATAGAACTTTGAAAGTGACAGAAGTGCCTTTAGATGTAGATACAAGCAAAGAAGCCACTGTTGATTCTGATAGGGACTTAACCGTGTCTGCCAATACTGACAATGATAAGAAAGTAACCCCCGGTGTTTTTCCGATGTTTGAATCTCGAACTGGAATTCCAAAGTTTAGTGACAAATCATTTTTTCTTTCTACTGATGTAAAAATTACTTTGAAAGATTCTACAAATTTAGAAACTACGGAGAACTCAACGCATAATGAATCAACCACTGAGAGCTCTGATTGCATTTTCGGTGATGAAAAATGTAAACGCTCATCTATCGTTCCTACAAGTAGTGTGCTATCAAGAGTGAGAGATAAGTTTCCATTTTGGGCTTCGAGTTCACCTTCATCACCATTTCCATCCATATGGAGCAGTGCGAAAGCACCAAAGCCAACCGACCGTGTAACTGAAGATGTCCCTAAGACATCGACATTGGTCAAAACTGTGCCCGATGTGATTAGCACCACTCCGCTTTTCTTCCAAACTACCACAGCTCAAACTTCGGAAAATGTGATTGTGGTTGAAGGTTCAGTGGCTGATAAAGATGAATCAGCGCAACAAAATTATTTGAATAAAAATGATAAAGTGAAGCAGACGAAGCCAAATGAAAGTGTTACAAATTTAACGGAAGACAGACCAATCAGAAACTTTCCAAAGATTGTATCAACAACTCCTATATTTGATACAAGAAAGAATTTTGACAACGATGAAACTTTAACAACAAAAATGTTTGACGCAAAAAATGCAGATCCTGACCTAGTGACGCTGCCAAATACTCGTGTTTGGACATTAAGTCCTAACCAAACTGCTTCTCATAGCTCCCATATGAGTGACAAAATAGTAGATGTTGATTCAGAAGTACTTTTTCCTAAACCTTCGCACGAAATTTACAGCCCTAACTCTGATTTATTTACCACTGCTACTTGGTACAGTGATAAAAGTGGTTATACTCATCCAGACGATGAGATTACAAGGGACTACAAACCAGAAATCAAACAAATTACTCCTCTTCTATTTCCTTCCTTTCGAGAAACAACCACTCAGTTCGAAATACAACGAGCTTCTAAGTCAATGACAGTAAAAGCTTCAGAAGATTTACCATCTGTGGTAACCACTACGTCTTTCGTGTCTCACACGCCAGCCCTACAGCCTGAAGTCAATACTCGCTTTCCATATAAAGGTAAGTCTTCAAAAGATTTTGGAAAAGATAAAATTGATGCAATTGACACTGGATTTTACTAACCTTTAATTTACGCACTCACGATTTTACGGACACTTTACCAGTCCCAAAAATATTTTATTGAATATTCGATTTTATGAGCTCTCCATTTTATGAACATTTTTCCTTGTCACAAACAGTTCGTAAAATCCAGCGTCATCTGTATAACATTCTTAGTTATTTCGATATAATGCAAGAAATTTCAGAAATATTTGCCCAGTTTAACTTCAAAGCAACAGAATTAAAGTCCTTCTCACATGGGACAAAAATCTCCCAGTGAAAGAGACAAAAGGAATGGGTTAAAATAATTTTGATAATCATTTCTGGGTGAAAATTTTATTGTTTATCCTTCTTGGTGCCAAACTCGAATGTACTCAAACTGATCTATGCAATTTAAGATTGGGTAGGTAGGTCCAGAAAGGTTATTCAAGGTACAGTGAAACTTCTCTGGAGCAACTACTCTCTCCGTTCCTGAAAAAAGTGGTCGTTAATGGAGGTTAGTCGCTCTTGGAGGTCATTTTCGAACATGCAAATGTAGCCCTATAGTTGTTATTTACCTTCTTCCTGCAGTGTATTAACCAAGAACATTATCATAAGAATGTATTTAAATAAAGAAACTTTTTTTTTCAATTTTAAATGCAAAATATACTTTTTACATGATTTTTCTATTTCAAACTAATAGCTTTAAAATTCGCCTGCTTCAGATTCTTTGTTTTTCCTAAAACAACTTTAGTTTCTAGTTTAGTTTTCCGCTGCAAAAATAAATTAATAATGTGTCCTTATTATTAGTGCAAGATAAGATTATCTATTTCTGTTAGAGTTTGTTGTGCTGACAGCTTTTTTTTTTTCTTTTACTGGCTAATTTCCTTTAATTTCCTTTTTGATTTTCTTTTCTTAAATAAGTTCAAGACTTCTGCACGTTTCTCGAGCGTGAGATTGCTCGGTTTTTGGAAATTCTGACTGCGATGTATGGTATGGTAATGAAAAGCAGAATGCAAATTCACTGAAATCAACTCTTGAGCTTTCAAAGGCACTAAAAATAGATTTTGTCCACTCTGATCTCCCGTAAGCAACCAAGAAACTCCAAGAAACAACCTTTTAACAAAGTTCTATTCTTATCAACCTATCTCAATGAAAGGTGCACACTTGATTTGAGGTTTGCATGTGCCACCTTAACTTCCCTACAATCCGAAAAACAACGCCCTCCTTTTTGTGACTTTAACGAGGTTCCAAGCAGAGAGAGCAAGTAAGAAACACGTTTGGACCCACTGGAGAATAGATTTCAATCTCTTATTCTGGTTTCTTTCCACCTTTGTTAATATGAGAAAACTGTTCTGCGTCCATATGAACTTTATTTTCTGTTGCATTTCTTTCGTTGTCTCTCTCTTTTTGAGTTTTCTCTAACAAAAATTTCGGTATTTTTGAATGTTGAGGTTGACGATTTGCCGGTCATTGTGAGAGGTTTTAATGGTCTTTCCCAGAGGTATTTTAACATTAGTCATATACGGGGGAAATTTGGCGTCTCAGAAAAGTGCTCGTTAATGGAGGTTGTCGCTCATAGAAGTTTCACTGTATTCAAGTAGAATTTTAGAAAAGCCAAAGTCAAGCAAACGGCTCTCGATTTCAAGTTTCAATTGAAAATTGAAAATGAATAGACAGAGCCCGGTATACTTTATATGCATCAAGTACCACTTATTAGTCAACAAATTCATCAGGAAATTTAGTTGTCTCTGATAGAAATATTATTCAGTCAGAACCGTTGCTAAACGCTCTGGAGGTGTTTCAGCGCAATCCGTAGAACAATACGTCTTTTTAGAAAATCCTTTTCGATGTGTTACTGCGCAAATGCGGAAAATAATAAGAAGTATTTGAAACTGACGGTGTTTCAGAAATAAATCGAATGTTTTATGAAAGACTTGCCAAAACGACCGGTTGAAATGACAGCAAGTATTGAGAAATGAGTTTTAAAGCATACAGTTGTTCGATGATTTTATTTTATTAGGCATTTGTTTTCGCTAAGAAAATAATTTCATATATTTTAAAGTTGATTTATTTGTTAAAGGCTCTCAAACGCGTTGAGCCGTTTCACCGTAAGCGTGCAGCAATTTATGGTGGTTGTGGTGGTGTGTGCGGGAGGGGAGGAGAGGGGGAGATCTCCGGTGGTTTGAAATGAATTAGGTGTATGCATTTATCATCTCTCACGAGCACATGCATGAATAGAGGAGTTATTTTGTCAGAAGCGTGTAGAAAATGTATATATATATATATATATATATATATATATATATATATATCAGTGGTTGGAAGTAGTGAAGTGAGTAGTTAACTACCAAAAATAGTAGTTTGTAACGATTTCTGGAAACTACTTTTCAATAAACTTAAAAAAATAAAAAAAAAATCAAGGATCAAACGACTTTGACTGGCAAAAATTTTACACAAGTACATCAGCGGATGCAATGAGAAATAAGACTCATAAAAATACGCGCTGACTTCAGGCATTTGATTTTGACGTCATACGTTCTATCTGTTTGACGCCATTAGTTTGTTTGCCATCGTAATTTTCATATTTCACCAGTATTTATACTAAAAAAAGCATTTATTTTAATTTATTAAAATTTTATTAAAAGCAAAAATTATTTATTAAAAAGTGAAAATAAAGATATCGGTGATTTCGCGAGTTGAAAATTTTGTGAATTTTATACTAATTGAAAAACAAAAATATTTTAGCGAGGATTAAATTTTCGTGATTACAGCGGGTACGCGAAAATCACGAAAATCAAAGCGCTTTCACAGTATTCACCAAATAAAAAGACGCTACTGAAAATGTTATAGAAGAGGATGAAATTGAACTGTTCTGGAGAACTTACAATAAATACGAGCATTACAGTGTATGAGAGTATGATAACGGATATTTTTCTTAGTCTTCTGATGAGCTACATTATCAATCTAAACCAAAGTTCATTTTTCAAGTCGCACACTCTCTTATATTTTTTTTTTCCTTTTACGTTAAAAAAAAAAAAAACTTTCATACTTATAATTTGAAGAAATGCACTCAGTGCCGACTTCTGTCTGAAAGTGTGAACAAGTACTTGTAATGCTAGGCCAAATTAAAATTAAAATTTTTTTTAGAAACTCAAAATTTTTGTTGATAAAACGTTGCTTCTATTCCCTACATGCACCACAAAAACATTTATTCAAATTAAAAAAACATTTAGGTGCCCCACACTTGGCCTAAAATTTAATCTTCTTCAAAAAAAAAATGATTTTTTTTTATACATATTTTCAAAAATGTAAGGTTATTTTTACGAAATTATCAAGCTGAAAAATATAAACAGTAAAGTAAGTAATTAGCGTTAAAGTTTTTGTTTTCCTGAAATATTTAAGTCTCCCACATAGTACGCAAAGATATGGGTGTCAGAGCTTCCCAAACCTTTTTTTTTTTTTTAATTCCGTTAACCCCTTGACTTTGACTTTTTTCTTTCTTTCTTTCTTTCTTTTTAATACTCTTAACATTGATTTCTTTCAAGAATAAACTTCAAGCACATTTCTAATAGCTGGTTAAGCGACACAGTTAGATACGGTTTAATAGCAGAGTGGAAAATTAAAGAAAAAAAAAGCGTAAGCTTTTTCATTCCTACTTTTATTACTTCAAACGGTACAAAATGCAAATCTGTTAATATTCTTGTGTAAAATAAGTGCACAGAAGAAAAAGACAGTGGTGAATTTAATGCTTTGACAGTACATATTTTATATTTGATTTCAAATTTGTTTAGATTGCCTTTATAAGCTTTTCAAAAATTTACGTAAAATAAGTAACTTATTGAAACTTTTATGTGCATCCTTATTAACAATCCATGCACTGTAAAAAAAAAAGCTGTAACCTTACTCTGTAAATACGGTGGGAGCATTTTGTACTTTGTATAACCTTATTCCGTCGGTTATCTCCCTCCATAGCAATGGAGTAACTTAACTGATAAAACTGGTGTAACGTTATGAGCGTACACCAGTTTTATCAGTTAAGTTACGGTAATGGATCAAAACTTCGCGGCCAAAACTTCGCGTGGACAAAACTTCGCGCGGTCAAAACTTCGCGTGGACAAAACTTCGTGCTGTCAAAACTTAACATGGTCAAAACTTCACCTAGACAAAACTTCGCGCATTCAAAATTCCGTGCGTACAAAACTTGGCACAAACAAAACTTCGTTCGTGTATTACTTTTCGCATTTAAAATAAAACTTCCTAAAATTAAATTTATTTAGTTTTAATGTGAAAAAAAATCTTTAAATTACATGTACAATCGACGCTCATTATAACAAACACACATTATAAAGATCACTTCATTATAACGACTAGTGGTAAAAGTCCCAACTTTATACCAATATAACACTGGTGTGCAAAAATTAAGGACGAAGTCGAAAAATTAGCATATCAGCTGAACGAAGAAGCAGAGCGGACAGAAAGACCAATCAGGAGATTAAGTAAGGTGATGTGCGGTAGCACATGCGCAGATATGCAGGCAGACGTAATGGGGGAATGTCTGAGTAGTATAAAGCATGTTGTCGGTGTAAGACCAGTATTTCTGGCAAAGAGATTGCACGCCGTATAGCAGTTAAAATCACACTGAGTTGCTGCCTCAGACAGAAATGGCGAATAATCAATCTGTTAGACGACATCTGGATGCTTTTACCCGAGGTCGAATCATTGGGAAGTTGGAGGAAGGCCGCAGTGTGACAAGTGTGGCTGCAGAGCTCGGAATTGCTCACAGCATCGTTTCACGACTTTGGAGACAATTTCAAACTACAGAAACAGCTATCCGGGGTTTCAGTAGTGGTCGTCCACGAGGAACCACACCCGCAGATGACCGGTATATTGTCTTACAGGCCAGAAGAAACAGGCGACAGACAGCGGGAGAAATCGCTAGACACACGACACAGGCGACTGGACGACCGATATCGCGTTTTACCGTGGCCAGAAGACTGCACGGTGGTGGTCTGTTTGCACGACGCCCTATACGGTGTGTACCTCTAACGCTTGCCCATCGGAGAAGGCGTTCTCTGTGGTGCCGGGAACACCGGAATTGGAGGGACAATGAATGGGGACGAGTACTCTTTACAGATGAGAGCAGATTCAGTGTGAGTAGCGATTCTCATCGCATACTCATCAGGAGAGAGCGGGGAAGCCGCAATCATCCCTCGAACATCATTGAAAGGGACAGGTATGGAGGTTGCGGTGTTCTGGTTTGGGGAGGCATCATGCTTGGTAGTTGTACAGACCTTCACATCTTCGACGCAGGTTCAGTCAACGGGACCCGTTATTGTAACGAGATTCTTCTTCCATGTGTGCGTCTTTTTAGAGGCACTATGGGTTCGCAGTTCCTTTTCATGGACGACAATGCACCATGTCATCGCACAGTAGCTGCCGAACAGCTCTTAGAGAGTGAGGATATTGAACGTATGGATTGGCCGGCACGATCATCTCAATCCCATCGAGCATTTATGGGATTTTCGAGGCAGACGCTTGGCAGCTCGTACCTTACCACCAGTAACGATTCGGGAGCTTCGATTGGCGCTGCAAGACGAATGGGCAGCAATGCCTCAACAACTCATTGACACCCTCATTCTCAGCATGGACAGACGCCGTGAAACCTGCCTAGCAGACGGAAGAGATCATATCCCCTACTAAACACCGGATGTTTCTTGCTGGACACCCATCACAGGGATGTTTCGGCCTTCAGTCACATTGCGCTCCATGCTACTTTTTCAATAAAGCTTCTTTTTATCCCTCTGATTTCTCTTTTAGTAAGCGTTGCTTACATTACACATGTCCATAAGTATTGGGGATCTTACAGTATTAAATGTGTTGATTTGGAAAGCTTTTGTACAAAAATATATTGAAAGAACCGTCTCGTCCTTAATTTTTGCACACCAGTGTATGTTAATTTGCTTTCGGTATAACGACCGTTCTGTATTGCTCAATCCTATGTAGCGACCGAATTCAGCGGAAACTATTTCCAGTATTTTTTCCAGTAGAAAATTTTTGCAACCTGAAATGACCTAAAATAATGAAAATTTTTGGATCATTCAATTTTACGCTCGAATGGAGAGGCGAGAGAATTATGAGTAACACCGCGGAAAGCAAATTGGGGGGGGGGGGGATCGCCTCTGAATTTTACGGGAAAATTTTGGAAAACTAGTTTTAAAATAGGATTAGGAATAAATGATGAAAAACATTAAAAAGAAATACAAAATTTTTAATCATCAAAAATTTTTCAGTTAGTTATCTATAGAACATTAATCTTAATTTAATCTTTAAATTTATATCAATTTATTACTTCATTAATTTGCTATACTTAAATTTATTTAAAATTTGCACAATTAACTTGCAATCAAGTAATTCATTATGAAAAATTAGTTTTTTTTTTTTTTTTTTTGTAATATTAGTCCAATGCGGTCCTGGAAAGTTTTGACCACGCAAAGTTTTGTCCACCGCTTTTACGGACTAAGGTTAGACAATGAATGCTGAGGGAGAAAACGCGGTCCGAAAAAGGCTCTCATTCCTATTCACAGTTTGACAGGGGTCTAGACGGCAAGACAATCTGGTTAGAAGAATCTGCTTTGCTCAAGATACTGAGGAGTTTATTAATATGGAACAACTCCAGTATTTAAAATAATATCCCTCTTAGGTTCGCACGAAAATTCATCTTGATTTCATAAACTATTTGTTTAATGAACTGATTTATTCCATTTTCCCCCTTTCGAATCATTATTTAAACACCTTGAATAAACTATGAAAAGGGAGGAACATTAATAAAGTCATTTTTATGCTTTTAAAAGATATTTAAGTATATAATTATAAAATAGGTTTGCAAAAAAAAAAAACGGACTGAAAAATTCAGAATCCGTGAAAGAAAGAATCTACAGAAAATATTACCGAAAGAGTTTTGTAAAACTGATTAAATCATTACAACGCAAGCTATTTACAGTGTCAAAAAGTTTTCATTCTGTTTCACTTGACAAATAAACTTAAAATAATTTCCCGTTTTAAAAAAATGAAATATTTTATTTCTTTTTAGTTAGCCATTTGAAAAATATGTTTCAATATTGTTCAAAATGGAGTATTAAAATAGTTTATACAAAACACTCCTCATTTTAATCAAAAAAAAGGTCCGATCTTTTTCTAAAATTTTGCAATATATTTAGAATGGGTAAATGATGTTTGTATTCATTTTATACACTGTTGTCAAAAATTTTTAAAAATGTGTAACACACTCTGTAATTGTGAAATTGAACTTTTATACTTTAACAATAAGTGAAAAAAATTATGAATAATAATAGTGTTCACAATAGAAAATTTTTGAATCCATTTATCACAGTGTATCACCGAGGACAAAATTAGCGAAGTTCATGTTTCCACGAAATTAATTTTTCATATACAAGATAGAAATTACAAAAAATTATTCGACATTCAAAAAATTTCACTTAAATTTCACATTTTTTTAATTAAACTTGACACTAAATCAGGACTCTGTAGAGTGAAGATATATCAGAGAAATCAGGATGATCATACATTAGGGATGTGCCTATTAATCGGCCAATTTGCCGACTATTTATAACGTCCAAGTACTGCCAATTAATAGGCGGAAAAAATGTTCTTCAAAATGTTTTTTTCTAACACACCTTCAACAAGAAACTATGATGAAATCATTTGTTAACAAAAAAAAAAATTAAATTAATGTAATCTTCTGCGTACGATACGACGTTACTATAACATGTAAACAAGTAGATGAAAGTTTACAAAAGAAATAATTTACAAAGTTCGTAAAAATGAATGAAATTTTAAGGATCATGTTCTAAGTTTATGTTACGATAGCCTCACCCCAACTTTTGATGACAGATTTTTTTTTTTTGCAGTTTTGTTATTCTTTCTAACTTTACGTATGATTACATCACACATTTTACAACTTACTCTTTGCATTATTTTGATTAAACAAAGCATTATTCATTATTAAATATCGGTTGATTAAAAATTGTATGCATATTTATATACAATGACATGCAATGATGCAACATTTTTCATGCGTCTATGATTTTCTCCATCTTTCATAGTAAGGGAATGTGGAACAAAGTGAAATAGTTAAGATGCATGAGCTGTTATTAAAATGAACAGATTGAATATTTGTTTTCAAAATTAAGGTTCATAAAGAAAGAACAATATACTGTTAGCCCTGCTTAATCGAGTAACGGATAAACGAATACCCCGCTTATACGAATAAAACCTCCCGGAACCGAATATTTCCCCATAGATGCAATGTAACAGATCCCCGCTTTATCGAATAATTTCCCCGGATAATCGAATAATATTAATCAGCTTACGTAAATATTTTTGCTGGGAAATTTTTTTAATCAATTATAAAAAGTTGAGTAAGAACAATTATTGACGTTAAAATATAAAGTCATATTTATCGCCGACAATGGGCGAAAAATACATTTATATTCCATCAGAACGTTTCGACTCTTCAATCAAAATTCTTTTGTTTATGTCATTGTAAAAAAAAAATATTGCAGTAGATAATTAAGTTAAATGACACAAATAAATATACACATTTTAGACGATGATAAAATGATAAATATCAAATATAAGATGCGGTAAACGAGGAGGGGAAGAAAAGGAGCCAGGAAAAGTGTTTCCAAAAGACCTTGAGCAAGCAATGCTTTATTATGGAATTTTCCAAAATATAATGTACTAAAAAAAGGTGCTAAAGCAAAACTCATGTTGTAAGTTACTTTTTATAATTTTCATGCGTACTTGTCCAATCATTAAACTTTGTTTTTTATTTAGCTTATTTCAAAAACTCGTTTGCAATAACATTATTTCCTTTATATAGCTATTGATTTATTGTTATTACATTTTAAGACAAATGTTGTCAATTTAGAAAAGGTAAAGAAAATGTCCCCCGTTAATCAAATATTCCTAGGAACCAGCGATATTCGATTAAGCGGGACCGACAGTATTTTATAATAAAACTTCCAATGAAACTTTATTTTGTTATTTTTGGCTTAATTATAAACTAATTCGGATGAAATCAGCAAACGTTTTGAATGGCTCCTATACGAGAGACGCTATGTTTTGCCATCTGGACTGCTGTCACCTCTCAAGTACTCTCAAGAACCTGTTTCAAAACTGGACCACGTCTTTAACAAAAGTGGGAATCGGCAGCAGTCACTCCACCTTCAATGGGTTGGACATGTTTTTACAGTATAGGTTATTTACAATTTCCTATACTGTAAAAACATGTCCAACCCATGTTTCGTTTTTAGTCAAAATACTAAAAACGAAATTAATGATGTATTTGTTTTAAACCCCAAACACTTTTTATTTTGCACATAGTTTCGAAATGTTTTTAGATAAATGACCGCAATAATCAACCTAATAAATGTCTGCATTCATTTGCTTACGTATTTGATATCCTATTATCAACCACGTTAAACATCAAGAAAATTCTTTCATATATGTTAAACATGCTCTAAAAATGTATAAAATGTTTTTCCAATCCAATGCGCAATTTTTTTAAATATGCACGACATGACAAAAAAAAAAGTATTACTTTAAAATTATTTTTAATAGAAAAAAATTCATAGGCACTCATGAACTATGTAACACACGCGCACACACACACACACAAAAAAAAAGGAGGAGAAAAAACCTTTAGTTTTGTTTTTGCTTAGATCATTCAGCGTGCACGACCTAAAACCGCTCACAACGTTTTAATAGAGTAATGAAACGTTTTTTAGTCTGTTTGAAATGGTAAGAAGTTTGCAAATGAATAATAAAACGAGCTGATGTGTGAATCACATGACTTCCTTTTACTCCAATTTCATGTCATTTTCCCATTATTGGTAATTTTAATGTGATTTAATAGTTTACTCTGTAAATATTTCCTACAGTGGCCAAATTGAAACCAGATTTAAAACTTAAAAAAAATCGCCAAATTTGTCACCAAGTTAGCGACAAAACTTGGCGATCAAAAGACTGGCGATATATCGCCAAGTGTTCGCCAAATTATAACACCACTTGAGTTTACATCAAAATTATCAATGATTTCCCCCAAAAGGGGGCAAAAGACCCCCTTAAGAACATCTGAATGCAACCAAAAGGGGAGGTGCACAACTAGATCCCACTAGGAGTCTACGTACAAAATTTCAACTTTCTAGGACATACCGTTCTTGAGTTATGCGACATACATACGCACATACACACATCCGCACATACGTACATACGCACATACATACATACGTACGTACAGACGTCACGAAAAAATTCGTTGTAACTAACTCGGGAATCGTCAAAATGAATATTTCGGGTGTCTATACGTTCTTAGGCACTTATCCATGTGGTCGATTTGAAAAAAAAAAAAAAAAAACTCAACATTCATTCGGGGGTGAGCAAAATGGAAATTAAGGTTGATTTTTGAGTGAAAATTCTTTCAGGAAAATAATACTTAAGTAAAAAAAAAAAAAAGTAAGAAAAAAGAAATCGTTTGTTTTTCCCCTGTTGCCAAAAAATAATTTTGAAAATGAATTACTGTACTTTCAAAAATAAATAAAAATAATGTGATTCAATGATTAACTCTCTAAATATTTCCATCGGTAGCCAAGTTAATACCAAGTTATTTAAAAAAAAAAAAAAAAATCGTCGCCAAGTTGGCGAAAAAACTTGGCGACCAAAAGCTTGGCGATACGTCACCAAGTGTTTACCAAATTATAACACCACTTAAGTTTGCATTGATATTAACAATGATTTCCCCCCAAAAAGGTGCAAAAGACCCCCTTAGGAACATCTGAAAGCAACCAAAAGGGGAGGTGCACAACTAGACCCCACTACGAGTCTATGTACCAAATTTCAACTTTCTAGGACATACCATTTTTGAGTTATGCGAGATACATACGCACATACGCACATACGCACATACACACATACGCACATACATACAGACGTCACGTGAAAAGTCGTTGTAATTACCTCGGTGATGGTCAAAATGGATATTTCGCGTGTCTATACATTCTTAGGCACTTTTCCGCATGTGGTCGAATCGAAAAAAAAACTCAACATTCATTTGGGGGTGAGCAAAATGGAAATTAAGGGCGATTTTTGAGTGAAAATTTTTTCGCGAATACAATACTTCCTTTTTTGTAAAAGGAAGTAAAAAATGACAGTTTCAGGCATTCTGTCGTCAACGAAACTACACATGATGGTGTAAAAAGACATTGACTACAGAAAAAAAAATCCACAAAAAGAGGGAGATAAAAACTTAATTTTCCCTGCTTTAAATATAGGTAAAATTGTGTTTGGTTCACTATGGCATTTATAGAATGCAGCAGCCTAAATTTGAGTGATAACTTGGGTTAGATGGGATCCACGCTTATTGACCCTTATTTGCATACTAGTGGTACCCGCACGGCTTTGCCCGTAGTAAAGGTCATTTGGTTCGCCTGTATATTAATGGATGATGAACTTCTCCAATTTGCTATATTAATTTGCCCGCCCATGTTATTGGCCCACGTCATGATAATTTACTCGTCCGTGTTATGATAATATAATCTTTCCATGTTATGATGATTCGCTCGTTAAACTGTTCTTAAATTTGGAATAGAAAAAGAACAAAATCGAATTTTCAGAAAAACACTTCGAGGTGTTCACCGCTATGCTACGAACTACTTTTGTGCCAAATTTCATGAAAATCGGCCGAACGGTTGAGGTGTTATGCGCGTAACAGAGATCCAGATACAGACTTTCAGCTTCATTATTAGGAAAGATAATGTACCACCAATTCTTTCTTTTTTTGACATGTTTTGCGCAACTACTGATGTATCTGTTACCGTAGAATTGCCTCTTTTAATTTTAAAAATATTACTTTTAAATGGGTTTCTTTTTAATTTTTTCAAATTTAAAATTACGTATTTCGTCGGACTAGTGATAAATATTGCACAAAACGGGAAAACGTAAAATCGGAGGTGGGAATGAAAAGCTGAAGGTACATTGCTCATTTATTATAGCACGTTTCGATCAAACAATTTTTTGCAAATTTTCTTCTTGGTTCGCATACGCAAATAAAATTTGTTTTAAAGTTTTGTGCTTCGACAATAAAAACAGTAAGACGGAACAGAAAAAATGCCGGAATGACTTCAAACAGCTAAAAAACAAGAAAACCCAGAAAAAAAGTTTATGTGAGACTTGTAGAGGAAATTTGATTTCATCTGTTTTAAGAATAACCTCAAAAGGACTTTCTGAAAAAGAGTGACGTAAGATTCGGAATACTTCAACATTACTGGTATAGAAATTTTCATGGATCAATAGAAAATGGAAGTGGGATAACGTATGATACGGACAATGCAAAATGGGGGTTCCACTGTATCAAACATTCTAAATATGAGAAAATAAAAATAAAAAAATAAAACAACTGTGTCTGGCGATGGGTCCTTTTCATTTGAATGCTGGCAAGCTGCATTCAAAAGATGTTTTCGCAATCCGAATTGCGATATCATCTTAGCACGTTAGTAGTGCGATAGCACGTTCTTCATCGGTTAGTTTTCGTCGAGGCATGGCAAGACTATACGGTATAAACAAACCTAAGGTAAGGAGGAAGTCGGGAAGGTATAAAACAACTTCCTAATTTCGTATATAAATTTGACTCCATTACATTATAAAAATCAATCAAACTTTATTAACATCACACATAACGTTGTTACACCTCAAAAAGTCGTCGCTCAATTCACAACTCCAGAGCTCGAATACGCTACCTTGTGGCGATTAACATTACTGAAGAAAAAGGTGAAACATTCCATTCCACGTATTTTCTTTGCAGTAAATTACA
This sequence comes from Uloborus diversus, assembly GCF_026930045.1. NCBI lineage: Eukaryota > Metazoa > Arthropoda > Arachnida > Araneae > Uloboridae > Uloborus > Uloborus diversus. The sequence continues at coordinate 55,028,240 of NC_072736.1, forward strand.
GGCTTCAGACAGTTTATGGTGCAATGTAATTTCAGAAGAATGGAAAAGAAAGCTTCCCACAAACACGATGAAAAATTACTGTCATTCACTAAGCGTCAAAGTAAGTTATAAGTTACGACATTTGTCTGTTTTACCTTTTTCATCCGCCATTAGACAAAACGCTGCAGCGCCCCTTATAGTTTATTGGAGTCGCGAATTAAATTAAAAATCTATCGAACACGATCTCGTGCGTCTTTTACTCTTCAACAATGAGGTGTTGCTTTTCGGCAGTTCGTGTAAAATGAAATAAATAAGTATATTTAACAATTGAAATACATTACAAATATGGATGAGGTGTTGCCTTATATATTACTAGAGATGATCATTAAGTGGGAACATTGAAAAAGGAATCGGAACGTCAATAGCGGTCAAGTGAGGATAATACGCAATTCGGATTGCTCAATACTTATGTATAAGTGTGTGTACTTATATACTGTGCTCAATACTTATTTGTTAGAATAATTTGAGCACATATTATTCTAACAATATGTTGAGCACATATTGTTAGAATAATATGTGCTCAAATTATTCTAACAAAAACGTTAACGATGTTAGCTTAACCATTAGCTTTACCTTTATCAACAGGGGAGTTTTTCACCTTTTCTGTTTTGCATTGCAGGAGATGACGGAGTGAGCCCCACCCCGCAAGTGGAGGAATACGCTCCATCCCCTCGACTCACCAACCCGGACTGCGTCAATCTTCCTATTTGCCTCGAGCTTACTCTCCGAAAGACCGGCTGGCAGGACTTCTGCACGCAGATCCCGGACATCCAGGCGTTTCTGGCCTCCTCCGTTTCCGAGTACATCCGGCCGATTCATCCGCACCAAGTGATACTGAACGCGGAGAAGTGCGTCATCGAGTCGACGGTGAGAGACACCACGCACGTCTCGACCGGCTTTTACGTCACAGACGACACCGGGGAATACGACGAGAGACTGACCGAGATTTGCGGCGTCATTCTTCGAAAGTGGGCACCCACTTCATTTCGCAACTCGGTTGGTATTTTTTTGTTTTTTGTTGGGTGGATGTCTATAAATGATGTCACACTTTTCCCCTCATATTTTGCCCTCTCTCCTCTTCGTCAAAAAGTGTCACCCCCTTGTCACATGCCATGCTATGTTACATTAACATATTGTGGTAAAAAAAGGCTTTTATTTCAACCAAAATGAATGACGCCACAGTTATTGTTACTTCCCCTCCTCCTTGACAATAGCTGCCATAATTTCACGAGCCCTCTTCCTCCCCAAAGCATAGCATCATTTGTGGACGACCCCTTATAGTATTGTGCTTCGTAATAAGCACAACACAGTACAGATATCACAACTCAGAATGCTGTTTATGTAACAAGGAGAAGAAAATAACGCCTAGGGCACCGGTAGGAATCGATCCCACGACTTCCTCTCTTTACCGCGCACAGGCAGCTGTCAAAGCTAGCGCTTTCCAACGCTAGGCCACGGAGTGCCCTCTGTTGATATTCAAGTCACTATTATTCAAGATTCATTAGAAAAAGCTGTGTAATGTCAGTGTCAGGTATGTAATGGGTTAAAATAGTATGAAAGACCTACTACAAAAATTCGAAATAGAACTCAAATTGCGCCATACTTGTTAAAATAATCCACAGTAATATGTCTCATTTAATCCAGAGTTTATTATTTTTCGTTTTAAATTTATCAATCAAAACTGTTTATTGATTTTCCTTATCCATAGGTCTTGCTCCTTTTCTTATTCGCTTTGTGACTGGTAGATAGCAAGTCACATGATCCAGTTTTTATGTAGCGTGTGTGCCTTGGCCGTATCGCTTCCTCAAAGGTTTTAGGGCCTATACTAGAAAAAAATGGCAGCATTTCGCTTCGGATTGACGTCATAACTCCGCCTTCAAACCTTTGAGGGAGGAGTTATGATGTCAATCCGAAGCGAAGTTACTCCATGAGCGCACCGCACTAAAAGCGTCCTAGATTTAGTAGATAGGGTAATTATGAATCAGTCCTTTAACATAATTTTAACTTAAGAATCCCTTATAACAAATATATTGAAATCAATTCATTTAGAACGTGTTTTCTACTTTCATTTTGTCCGCTTTAAAGCAAAGTTCTTGTTTTTTTTTTTTTTTTTTAATTATAATTATTACTATTTTATAGCTTTTTCAACAGTATTTTCAATCTTTTATTATTTTAATCGTGCACATTTCTTACTGATAGAAAAATAAAGTATGTAATATTACATGATTTTTTCCCCACTTCTTATTCACACCTTCCATAAATCAATTTTTGGAGAGAATTGAAGAGACCATGTTCACAACACACACAAGCTAATTTATTTTTCACACACTAAAACAGTTTACATAATGGGCAGCCAATTTGCCCTTTCTCCCGAATAGCAGTCAAAAATATGCCATAAATGCTATCCCGCTATTCGGTCAGGAGGTTTTCCATTCATGCTTTCTCGACTGTCTATAGCCCATATGAGCACAGGCGCTCTCATGCATCTGCGCAGTAGGCAATCGCGGAAAGCGCCATTACGCAGTTATGGAGATCCCAGTTACATGGGATCCCTTTCAAGCGTCACGCAATCTAACCGCGTGGAGCACATAATTTCTTACAAGATATGAAAGGAACCAATATTTTGTAGCACAAAATTACAGATTACTGCAGACACGTGTTTCGGGGTTTTAAGGAACCTCTTTTTCAAAGCGAAATACTGATCCTTTAGCTCTAAAAACATCAACGTTGGTTCCTTCTACTTCTCTGCACAAATGTATTTATTTATTTCATATGAAAAAATGGACTGATATTTATGAAAGTTTATCAGTGGCGCAGCGAAGAGGGGAGGGGGGGGGGGGGCAGAACCATCGATTTTAGCATAAATGCAAATTCTATAGAGTAGTTCATGCATATGAAAGGGTTGTTTTGACCAAAAAAACTCCTTCAGAAGGTATTTTTGAACAAAAAATCCCCCTCCAGAAGGTATTTCTGGCTGCGCTAGTGAAGTTTATAAACTATAAATGTAACCAACCGCACAGTAACTTCCGATGTATTTAAATTTTGATGTTTTTATTATGAAACTAAATGAAATGATTGAAGACTTCGTTATATTTAGTTTGATTATTAGCTTCCAACGAACTTGGACTAGGATTGACTATACTCCATAACAAAGAAATCGACGCACCAAGAAGCAATCGTCCGATTGCTTTGAAAATTTGTATTCATGAGTGTTTTGACCAGATATGCAAATGATTAAAATTTGGTGTCCAATGAATGAATAGTTTGATCTCCAGCGAATCGAAACTGCGCATCCAGCAGATGTATATAAAGAGCAGTTCTTCAACAGTTGTTTAAACTTTCGGTTTGATTGCGATTCAGATTACCTTTCAACAACTTGAAAATGCCTCGCCGCATGGTTCGTGCTCATTACGAGCAACTGTCAGAGTTTAAAAGAGGTCGTATCATTGGATTGAAAGGAGCCGGTTGGTCAAGTCGGAGAATCGCTCGTCGAAGCGATGCGGCGATTCGAAGATGCTGGTAAGGATGGGTGGAAAATGGCAGAGTTCAGCGTCAGGATGGTAGCGGTCGACCTAGGGTCACAACAGATTGTGATGACAGAGTGATTGTCCGATCCGCTGTCACAGGCTTTCGTCATCTCTATGAACCATCAGACGTTCAACCTAAACACCAGTGTCCATCATGACCATTTACAGACGGTTGGGACAACGAAATCTACGCTCGCGCCGACCGTTACGCCACCTGCCACTGACGCCTGCACACCTTCGAGCCAGATTACAGTGGTGCATGGCTCGATTAGGTTGGAATAATGTCGACTGGGGACATATAGTCTTTAGCGACGAATCCTGCTTCTAACTGTGTCATGACGATCATCGAAGACGTGTTTGGAGACACCCATGGCAGAGGGAGGATTCTGGTTCACTTTTGCACGCCATATTAGCCCTCAACAAGGCATTATGATCTGGGGTGCCATTTCCTTTGATAGCTGGACCTCTTTGGTCGTAATTAGTGGTACACTTACTGCACAGTAGTACGTCGACGACATCCTAAGACCTGTTTTGCTGTCGTTCCTTTTGCAGTACCCTCGGCTGGTTTTCAGCAGGACAATGCCAGATAACATACGGCACGTGTTGCTATGAACTGTCTGCAAGCTTATCAAACTCTTCCGTGGGCTGCCAGATCGTCAGATCTCTCTCCCATCTAGCATGTCTGGGATATCATGGGATGGTGATTGTATCTGGCAAGGAATGCTGATAACCTCGTCCGACAGTTGGAACAAATTTGGCAGGAAATACCGCAGGACACCCTTCGAGAGCTTTATCGGTGTTTGCCACGCCGTGTTTCAGCGTGTAACTAGGCTAGAGGCGGGTCAATACTTTATTGAACTTTTTACTGTAACTCTGACATAAATTATTCAATTGTTCTGTGACTTTAATCATTTACTATTCTGTGCATTGTCTTCTTATCCACTAATTTTCGTCTCAATAGGATCACTCCTTGGTGCGTGGATTTTTTTTTTTTTTCTTATAGAGTAGTTCAAAAAAGCTGTTTACAAGAACTAAATTGCACATTCAATTTGGTAATTCGCTTCAAACAAATTTAGACAAGGATTTACTAACTCCAAGCTGTTTATGAGAATTATACAGCGCATGTAGATCGGTAATTAGCCTCAAACAAATTTGGATTAAGATTTCTTAATTGTAAGCTATTTGCAATAATTATTGCACATTTAACTTGATAATTAAATCTTTAAACAAATCTGGACCAGCATTTAAAATTTAAGCTGTTTATAATAGTATGTTGCACATTTTTCTTGTTAGTCAACTTTAAACAAATTTAGACTGGAATTTACTAAATCTAAGCTGTTTATAAGAATTATTGCTCCTTCCATTTGCTCCTCCCGAAGAACTTCTTTTGATGCTCATGCTCAAACATTATCATGGTATCATGCGCCAATCAGAACAGTATTTACAGTCGAACTCGCTTATAACAAGCCCTGATTTAATGAGAACCCGTATTTAACGAGGAAATCAGAATTACTTGGTTGGCACGATGCTTTTAACCAACAAAACCCTCTTAAAGTTGGCAATATTTTGGGATTCATAAAATGTCTATTCATATATTTCCAGCTCATTTTATCCTTTCTTGTAAGAATTCCTTTAACTTTTCAAAGTCGACCGAAAGTTAGTGACGAGCCAGAAAGCCTGATAATGAGTGATTACTTCACTTTTCTCTAATTTGTGGAGTAGAGAAGCATTTGAAAAATATTTTTCGAGTAGTTGCTGCCAACGTTATCACTTCCGAGATTATTGTAGCTCTAATTCAAAGTAAAGCAGATGAAAACAATCATGAAGCGACAACGATAATGACAAATGTGAAGAATTTCAAGATGAACCACGCTCAACGTAGTCTTTGATGTGCAGAAAAGCATCAAGCTATTTAGGAAGACGGGGTGCATAAATATAATGATTTTCAAGCCATGAGCATTAGGGTGCGTCTTATTTTTGAAGATGTTATTTTTTCATGAGGCACCCTCTCATTTTGTTCCTTTGGATGAAAAAAAAAATCACATGTCTTAAAAATAAAAATTGAATAAAATTTAGAGGTTGCTACCATTGCTGCAAAATTTGAAATCTATTTTTTTTTTTTTTTTTTTGCATCGATTATTATAATATTTATTTATGTTATCTTTTTGTCATTAATTTTAATTAGTAATAAATTAGATTGTTACTGATTTTGAAATTATTTCATATTTTATTAAATCATGTTAATTAACTGTAGCTACAATCAACTCTCAACCTCTTAACTAACCGTTGCTTAGCAACTCAAAGAAACACAAGTTGTCAGTTAAGAACTCAAAAAGAAAATTAAAAGTGTTCTATTTCAATAATCAAAAACAAAATTATTGGAATCCATCATTAGATTGCTTGCTAGACCTTGCTCTTGCTGATGATACTTTACGCAAGATTTCACTTCCAGGCGAGAAATTATTTCTAACTGAAAGAAAACTAGGTGGACAAGGCGAAATTGATAACAAATAAATCTCTATTTAAAAAGGCAATAGAACTTGCGTGAAAAGAAGAAATTTTGCAAGTAAGAAAATCATGAAGAATCTGAATCAACTGTAGTGAAAGTATATTTTTTTTAGCCTCTGTCCTAAATGAATGTACTTTGACTGATTCTGAATCTGAAGAACACGATTTTGCAATAAAGTTTATCTAGATTTGGTCTTTTGTTGTTGAAAAGCATTTTCACTTACAAGAAGGAAACTATTGCTTCAAGTAATTTTATTTGACATCTACGTATCATTTCTGAACAGACAAACTCCAAATTGGTCTCTTTCTTAAAGAAACCAAAAACAACAACTCCTTCAATGAAACACTGAACAGTAAATGTTGCAGAACTAAAACCAAAGGAAAAAAATAGAGAATTTCATTACTAGCATTCAGATTTTTCACTATAAAGGTCTTTTCATCAAGTATTTTTGAAGAGATATTATCAAATAGTTTGGATGATGAGTAGCAATCAGAAAAAGGTTTGTATGTTTCACATTAATAGAAACAAAGGGGAAAAAATTACAATATTGGTGAATGTAAGATACTGAAATTGTAAACCAATGATATGAATGGCGTAGTGGAGCTTTCACATGATTTTTGTTTGACATTATTACACAGCATAGGAACCATGAAATGCTTATTATTTTTTTGTATGTGTAGGAAATAAGTATTTGGGTTATGTTTCTACCTTAGCCAACCCAATTTCATGTTGATATCAAATATTGCAATCGAAAATGGGGGGGAATATATTTTTACTCTATTTTTTCACAATGAACGTAATTTTAATCGCTGGTAGCAACCTCTAACTTTTGTTCAAATTTTATGAAACTTTTAAGTGGGTGTTTTTTCATCAAAAGGAAGCAATTAAAGGGGTGCCCCATAAGAAATTCAAAATTTTTTCAAAAAGTGCATTATAAGACGCACCCTAATGAGCATTTCTCGAAAAACAGTAAAGCAAGAAACAGACAATAAGACCAGTTCAAAGCATATTAACTAACTTCTTTGGCACTGTGCAGAAATAAAAATCACACAAAGCAAATGTGTTTGAATTTTTACGATTTTTCCTGAACCCGTTTTTTATGACCACTCGGTTAAAACGAGCAAGTATCGCGACCCCTTCGTGTTCGTTATAAGCAAGACTGTGTACTAAACAATTTCTAAATATCAAATATTTAATTATTCATTCATTAACGTGCGGCTGTTTGACTTGCTGGAAGGGAGAGATTTATAAATATATTTATCTGATGGTTCTTTCTTTCCCCAGATCGTTGAAGTAAAATTTTACAATAGCATTCTACAGTCCACTTCAATTCCTGTGATTCCTGAACTAAACTCTGGATTTATAGCTGCAGTAGCGATATCAGCTGTTGCAGGTGTTGCCCTGTGCTTGTTGTGCATTCTCTTGGTAAGGGTAAGCACTGCTGAATAAATTCAAATCCAATACTTGAGTAAAGATTCTGTACTTGACACATTATTCCACTACGTTTCTATACCAATCAGACTAAGGTTACAAAACTATATTTTCACTAATTGAAAATTTGCAAAATGGCGATTAATTTTCAAATAATTTTGTTCGTTGAAAATTCTAAAATGAAGAAAATTAAAATCTGGCTGCAATCCTTGATTTCAAACACTTTTCTAGAAAAAAATTCAGTTTCTCTTCTACACCCAAATTTTCGCAAACCATTGTATTATCTCCTTGAAAGTTGGGCTAAATTATGTATATACTTTGGAAATAGAGCCGCTGTTAGGTTTGGGGTAGTTTAGATTCTTCCCTGTGTACCGCGCTCAAAAGCTACAAATGAATTAAAATAGATGTTGGTTTTTATCAACTGCGGGGCCAAGGGCAAATTCAATATAACAGTATTTTTTCAAATGTAATAATTAATATTTTCATCTTTTTTCGCAGCGTTTTACTGTTACGGACAAAAAAAATTACTTTAAGAAGAGCTAATAGAGTTACACTTAGTGTTTAGGAAGATAAGCACAAAGACATAAATTGAGCTGATTTGCGTGAAAAAATTCAGATGTTTTCTTCAAAAATTATGTATTTAATGTGCAAAAAACTAGAATATGAAAAAAAAAATCTGTATTATACTTAAAAATTACGCTTATATATATTAAAAATATTTTGCTTTGATTAACAGCAAATCAATAAACTTCAATTTTTAAAAATCTCTCTCTTTAAAAAAAATTCAAACTACTTAACCACTTTGGCGGCTCTAATTCAAGGAAAAATTGTAGCCATATTGCAGCAGGTTTTCGCACGTTAGTTTCACTGCAGCACATATTGGAACTCTGCTTCTCCCCCTGGAAAGTGTCAAGATTATCTTCGACCACGCCTGCCTTTTAGTTCGCACGAGTGACTTCCAATACTCCCCATTCCTGGGCGTGTTCGACGGTCAGTTGTATAAAGTTGTACAGAGAAGGAATTCGAAAAGCATTGAAAACAGATACTCAAACGCTTGGCTTCGTTCTTCTGAAACAACATCGTGTTACTATGCTTTTCAACACAATGTGTGTATAATATTACACATCAACACTTCGACACGCGCATACACTATATGACCAAAAGTAGTCATTTGGTATTAGGAAACTTTGAAAAATTCAGTTTTACGGATTTCTCCAGAAATAAGAAGCTAATTCTGTGTAATTTTTTTCAAATAAAAAGTATACTCCAGTTATCATTTTCCAATAAAAATTAAGTCTATTCAGTTAGGGGACTAGCAACAATATGAGGAAACAAAAAAAGGTTTTTGAACTAATTTTACTGTAAATAGCTTAGAATACGCTACAACTTTCAGAAATAAGTTAAAGAACTATGTAGAATTTATTTTTATATTTTGGTGAAAATATCACTTAAAACTACGGAGATATAAGCATTTCTTTGAAAAATACAATTTTTTTTTGACGGTTTTCGGCTCATAACACGCAGTTTTCCGTCAAAGGTTATTAAACTTTCAGAATATTTCACAGCATACTTGAGAAATATAGTAATAAAATTTGAAGTAAAAGCATTGAAAATTTGATGAACTATGAACGTTTAAAGCAATTATTTTTTCACTGTGCATGCGCGAACTATAAGAAAATTATAACTTTCATAATCCAAATTCCAGATAGATCCTTCAACTATTGAAAAAATTCCACTCGATATCTTTAAAATTTGAAAAGTTGTCAGCGATCTAATAAGCCGAATTCTTGGATAGGCGACGAAGCATGAGGGATCGTTCGCAAATAATCCGTTTTTATCATGAATCATTTTGCACGATAAGAAGAAAGTTTTGCCAGTTTGAGAACGACCCCTTATCATTCGTTGCCTAGCCAAGAATTATTGAAATTCGGCCCATTTAAACACTGATTACTTTGTAAATTTTAATGATATCGAAGTGGAATTTTGTTATGAGTTGTAAGATCTATCTGGAATTTGAGTTATAAAGGTTATAAATTGTTATCTTTCGCGCATGCACAGTGAAAAAATAATTGCTTTAAACGTTCCTATTTCATCGAATTTTCAATATTTTTGCTTCACATTTTATATTATGTTTCTCTTGTACGCTGTCAGATATTATGAAAGTTTAGTATCGTTTGAAGGAAAACTCTGCATGTTATGTCAATGGGAGAGAAATATATAAAAATAAAACAGTACGGTACGTACAGTATGTAGTAATAATAAAGCACTTCACTGTAATAGTACTGTACAGTAGATACAATAAGTTACATTTATATCTTAAAAATTTAAGATGATTTATCCTGCGAAGTCTGATCGTCATCCTAATATATTTTTAAATACAGTAGCTTCGCATTTACTTTTATAACATTTACATCTATGGTACTGGAACCCCTTGGACTTATATGGATTGCCTTCTCTTGACTTCTAATTATACGTATGAAAGATTCGCCATACCTAATTGTCGTGCTACTTTCGACCCACTTTCTAGTTGTTAAGCTTATCAAGAATCTTTACCTTTTCTTAAATTGTGGCAAACTTTCACTTTTTGTTTCCATCTTCAAACTTTAGATGAAACAGCGTGCATGGATGCCACAATATTTCATAACCTTTCATACTTAGAAAAATTAAATGAAAAATGAGGAGTGGTGATCTATACACACTAACAAAGCTATGTTTATAATGCGGTGTGTGGGAACTTGCGCAGTCAGTGATGCAGAAAGGATGAAAATACATTCACGAATTAATGTTTAGTTGTCAATAACAAAGCCGAAACTTAGCATCACGATTCCTTTCCAAATATTTTCGTATTGAGAGCAAGAAATTAGCTTTAGCTCTAAAATTCGTTGCTCTTTTTTTGGAGTAATAAAATAAAAACAAATAACTACTTAGATCTAACATTATTACGGTAATGGTAGGTTCGTCAGTTAGGGGGTTAGTGGGGGGAGAGGAGGAGATTCGAAATCACGACCTGAACAGAGATAAGGCAGAAAACTATCAGAACGAAATTCGCTAATTTATCGAGGATTTTATTATCACTCTACCATCTATATTACCCAAAAAAATTACGTGATTTACAAATCCGTTCTGTGGAATTGTGAATGCCTCATACAATTTTAGTTTTGTAAGGAATTCGTTAAAAAGTTGTGTGATACATTCTGATTGATGTAAAAGTTTGGATGTAAGTTTTAAAATGTGATACTTTTAAACACTTTTTTTTAAATTAATGATTTGCCTTGAAAACATCAAAAACCATTCACAATTATCGGTCAATCACAATAGTTTTCTATCACTTTGTTCATTAAATTTAGGTCTCTGTGTCATATGTATTTGAAAGTACAAACCAGTTAGAACTGACCTTAGACCATTGAGACAAGGTCTCCTGCAAACACACGTGAGGTAAAAGGGCTACATCCAAACTCTTCCCCTTGCTGATAAGGATGACAGGTGAGCTGTCAGAGCAACTATTGTATGGAACTTCCTTTGTGCAGGGAAAGAAACTTAGAAAGCAGGTTCAGTACAAATCCGTATGTCCGCCATTACTGGTCACGAAAACAATTGTAAATCCCCTCGGAAAGCATTCGCCAAGGGAAAGATAACACGCCAAATTGTTGCACTCCTTTCGAAAGAGCGTCCGGTTCTCCGGAAAATTCTTGGAAGGTGTCTTATAAGTGTGAAGCTAGCCGTAAATAATAGGGTGCTTTCATGCGATCATTTTCTCAACTTTCAATAGTCTTTCTCGCTAAAATTATTTTCCAATACAGAAAACTTGAAGACGATTTCTTAGGGTACTTTCTATGTCATAATGCTTGCATACTAATTCCGGTTCAAAAACAATGAAAAATAATTATTACTATAAATAGACATGGTACGAAGTTTCGGCTATTTCACCACAGCATCGTCCTGGCCGAATCATGAGAAGTGATTCTGCCGCTTCAGCAGATATATTATGTTGAAATAAATAAAGATTTATGTTGTGAGTTTCATTTTACAATTGTAATTATATAAAATAGTGTCCTTTTAGTTTACGCAATTATGCCATACAATGAAATAAAGTAGATAAGTACATTTAGTTAAATTTATTGTAAGTATTGAACACTTGGAACCAGAAATTAATTGCATATTCTTTTAACTTGAACGTTTTTGGAGAAAAATAAGTTTAACCTCTATATTCGAAGTAAATAAGTACGTAGCATTTGCTTATTTTAAAATAGATTATTTGGCTGTAAGGATAAGGGGAGATAAGGATAATCTTTTAAAACATTTTTAAAAAGAGTCTCAAGAGAACTTTTTTCTTTTAAGTAAAAAAATGGGGGGGGGGGACTTTTTTCGGCTTCTTCCATAAAATATTTTTCCGTAGAGATTGTTCAAGATTATTAAAAATAGTCTTGGATTATAAAACATCCTACGAACTAAGCAAAAAAAATAGTTAATTGAAAATGAATTTTATTATTTATATTTTATAAAGCAAAATATGGAGAAATAGATTATTCTTTGCACATCCACGTTTTATCACATTAAAGAAAATAGTTATTTGTGATTTTTTTTATTTTTTATTTCGAAATAAATATGTCAGCTCCGCTTAATCGGGTAACGGATATGCAAATACCCCGCGTTTACGTACAAAATCTCCTGGAACTGAATATTTCCACGTAGACGCAATGTTAAATATCCTCGCTTAATGCAACAATTTCCCCTTACAATCGAATAATATTAATCAGCTTTAGCAAATAATTTTGTTGGGAAAAATTTTGAATAAATTAGAAAAAAATTAAGCAAGAACATTGATTGTCGTTGAAGGCGTGAAAAACAACATCCATAGTCCATGAAAACGTTTTCAATGTTTTTAAAAGAACAGTGAAAGAAATTTAAAAATTTCTTTTGTCTTTGTCATTACAAAAAAAAAAAGCAGTCGATAATGAATATTAAATAACGCAAATGAATATACGCACTTTAGGCGATGATGAGGGATTAATAAATATTAAATGTAAGATACGGTAGACGAGAAGGGAAAAAAGGAAGTCAGAAAAGTGTTCCCAAAAAGATCTTGAGTACAAGCAATTTATGGAATTTTTCAAAAAATAACGTACTGAAAAAAGGTGCCAAAACAAAGATTTCATAACTCAAGCTGTACGTTACTTTTTATAATTTCTATGCGTACTTGTAATGCATTGTACTAATTGTTGAACTATTTTGCTGTTAAATTTAGCTTATATCAAAAACAATTTAGCAATAACATTTCTTTATGCAGCGATCTATTTATTATTAGTATAATGTTTTAAAACAAATGTTGTCAAATTAGAAAGCTAAATAAAATTTTCCCGCATATTAAAATCAGGGGTGATTGTGAGTTCATCAAAAAATACCTGAAAGTTTCAACGGGGGGGGGGGGAGTAATCTTTGGCCCCTATTACTTAAGTGCACCTTTGCCATAGTTTTAAATAGTTCTGAGTCAAAATATTGCGTGCACATTTAATTAAATTTTTAATGGATTACGAAGTTACTTTTGAACTGGTGTTATACAAATTATCTTGACATTTGTCCATCTTAAGGGATAGTTGTCCATCTTAAGGCTCTTGCAGGTATATTTGATGAGTATTATATAATTTAAAATAAATTGCGGAGGTAGGGAGATAAAAGCATAACGATAAAAGATCATAATTCCGGTATTTTCAGACATAAAAATACCGGAAATACGTCCGAAAATACCGGAAATTCGGTAAAATACCGGACCACAATCACCCCTGTAAAATAACCCGCTTTATCGAATAATATTTCTTGGAACCGACGATATTCAATTAAGCGGGGCTAGATCCAAAATAAATGCGTTAACTCTCTTACTTAAAGATTTTTTTCTGAAAGGTAAGTAACGTAAGAAAAAAATATATGTACATAACTAGAACAATTTTAATTTGACTTCAAAAATTTCAAATTAGGTATAATGTTAAGATTTAGTGAAATTAGTTTAAAAATAAGACAGTAAGCAGGAAATGTTTTGTGACACTATACATATTAAAATATCTGTAGTACAGTATCGTATTGCATGCATTTATTATGAATTCAAGTATTCATGGCTAAAAATTCAAGAAAAGAAGCAGCCGAAGCTTCGGTCACCCTTTATCCGATGCTTCGATGTTTGGCGCTTCGGTTAAACTGCACTTCCGCTTTTTAATTATTAGCAGTAACAATAAAATAAAACAGTAATTAAAAGGCAGGGGCGGATACAGACAGTTTTTGGGAGAGGCCCCGAAAAGTAAAAAGTGCCCCCTTCATAAGAACTTTTTTTATTAAAAAAAGTTCTAGACCGGGATACCTCGCCCTTTTTCGTTATTCATTACTAACAAGCTGATTTTCCGTTAGTAGCTTCATTTTGTCGTGACGCCCAACATTAGCCAGTACAAAAATTTTGTAAGTGGTAGCTAACAGGGGTATTAAGGACATAGTTTGTTCATTTGGCGGTTATCAAATATTTATAACTAACTGTGTGTTTTTTTTATAATTATCATATTAATTATCTAAATTAGCCAAAAAAAAAATTGTCCTACAAAATGCACGATTTGATCAAAGATGTCCCACTTTTGCAACATGTACTATTTACGAAGACATGAAATATAATTACTAACCAGCTGAATTTTTTTTTTTTTTTTTTTTAGTCAGTTAGTTAATGTTTATATAATTTAAAACACACATTGTCCTACAAATTGCGTGGTATGCTTTTCAGGTCCGACACTCCAAAGTTGTCAATACTACAGGACCATTTTTTTATTAACCGTAGGACACAAATATCACGTGATAGATTAATGTGTTTCGTGCCCAAATAAAACAATGTCAAACGAGAAAACAGGTATATATCCCTAGTCCTACAATAATCGTTATTTACGTTTTCCTATGTGAATCCATCCAAAATAAAAGCCCTCAAAAAAGAAAGAAATACCCCTTGAAAAAACTGCCTTAAAATTTCCAATGACGCAATTTGCGCCATGGACCCCCCCCCCCCCATCTGTCTGTGCACTCCAGTTAATTAGAATGTTTTTCTGTGAGAGTTTGTTATTTTACTATTATAGAGTGTGGTTTCTGCGAGTTTTAAGTTTTTTTTTTTTTTAAGTAATAGAAATTATTTTTATTTAAAAAGAGGATTTTCGCCCCCCTCTTTCCCCCAAAACCCGACGCTCTAAGTGCTGGGACTTTTTACCCCCTTTTTGCTGGAAGGGTAAGAAGTAATTTGCAACAGGTTTCGACTTTTTTTTTTTTGGATGTTTGGGTTTGGTCATTTTTTAGCCTAATTTTACTGTACTATATGCATTACACTCCAAATTTTTTTAGAAAAATATGTAAAGCATAATGTACTTACCAAATTGATTGTTTAAAAAAAAATAGCAATAATTTTATCATGAAAATACTCCAGTTTTTTTTTTTTTTTTTACATAATTGCGTGAAAAATTCTACTTAATAAATTATTTTTCATATATTTTAAAAATAAAATGAAAAAATAGTCAATCGATTTATCTTTTATAATATAAATATTTTGATTTCACTCGAAATTCTTTATAGCAAGAAAAATGATACCCGATTATGCCGTCATTCCAATTTTCCGGTAGTACGACATTACAATATTTGTGATTATGATTCTTTCGAGCTGATGGAAAATTTCGACAAGAAAGCAAAATATCTTGAGAAAATTTCTTGATTTCTTCGCGTTTCTCATAAAAGCGAGGGTTGTCGCACAATATATTGCAAAAAAAAACACTCCATTATTTTGTAGCAATTCACAAAGTAATTAAAATTATTTCAGAGCGATAAACACGTGGTCAACATAAAATAACTTAGCACGGTTATGGTCGGCTCCAACGTAAAATACCTAATACACAGTAAACAATTATGTGCGCATGCGTACTAATATAACTGAACTCCAATAGTAAAATGTAGTGAATGAATCTAATTTCAGTTGTATGAATTTCAAATTACATTGGAGGATCGGCAAAACGTACCACGCAATTTGTAGGACAATGTGGGTGTTAAATCACATAAATATTAACTAACTGATCAAATAAAAGTTAGCTGGTTAGTAATTATATTTCATGACCTCGTTAATGATACATGTTAGAAAGGGGGGGGGGGGACCTCGTTGATAAAATCTTGAATTTTGTAGGACAAATATTTTTTTGGCTAATATCAATAATTATTTTGAGAATTTAAAAAATAAAACCCAGTTAGTAATAATTTTTTTATTATCATCAAATCAACATATTATATACCTGCCACAATCGAGCATTTTTGCAAAGGAAACTGTTGGGCGTCTCATTAAAACGAAACTACTCACGAAGATTCAACTTGATAGTAATTATTTTTATATTTGAGATTTGTACTACAACTTTGGAGTGTCGGACCAGGAAAGCATACCACGCAATTTGTAGGACAATGTGTGTCTTAAATTATATAAATATTAACTAACTGACCAAAAAAAAATTCAGCTGGTTAGTAATTATATTTCATGTCTTCGTAAATAGTACATGTTGCAAAAGTGGGACACCTTTGATCAAATCGTGCATTTTGTAGGACAATTTTTTTTCCGGCTAATTTAGATAATTAATATGATAATTATAAAAAAAACACACAGTTAGTTATAAATATTTGATAACCGCCAAATGAACAAACTATGTCCTTAAAACCCCTATTAGCTACCACTTACAAAATTTTTGTACTGGCTAATGTTGGGCGTCTCGACAAAATGAAGCTACAAACGGAAAATTAGCTTGTTAGTAACGAATAACGAAAAAGTGCGCGGGATCCCGATCTATTCCCGCGAGGTCCGTTTAAAATGTTTTTTAAAGATCTCTTAGAGCCAATTAAACTATTTTTAAGTACATAAAATTACTTACTAACTCATTTCGGATTCCCATTCCCAAATTTTAAGGTTGTGATTTTAACGGAAAATCTTAGGCTCAACTCAATTCAAGCCCCAAGCTAAGGAGCAAAATATATTACTAGAGATCATGATTATGAACGCGATTTTTCAAACGTATACAACTGCAATTTTGCAATGCGCAGGAGCCTCGTAACTAATGAAGTGCCGGATCGTCAAAAAAGTAGATCCACGGATCCGGATCATTAGCGTCAAGATCCACGGATACGGATCTCAATTTGTTTTACCCAATTAAACTATCCAAGTGTTCAATTTGTTACGGAAGGTATTCCCGTCAGAATAATAACACTGCTTCTTCAAAAAATGTCATCTACGGCGAAAATATAATCAAGACTATGATTTACTCTTTAAAGAAATCTCCGTTAAAAGTGAGGGAGAGTTGGAAGGAACGGGTCAACGCTGCATTAATGCCTAAATAGAATGTGAAGAATTATTTCTAGCTTTCTTGGTAAATGTAGCATACAGGAGCAAGAGTGTAAAGCTCCTACTGGGCAGGCTAGAAATAATTTTTCGCATTTTGTTTCAGCATAAATGCAGCACTGACCTATTCCACCCAACTTACTCCGACCGACAGAATAACAGCCGAGAAAACCTTTACAAACAGTTAATAGAGAATTTAGTTTCACTTTTTTTTTGAAGAATGCCGAGAAAAACCAAAATGAAGAACAACAGAAACCCCAAATCAATAACAGAAATGAATGTTAAACTAAAAATTAAAAAAAAAAAAATGTCCTAGAGGGCCGACCCGATATTGAGATGGATTTTGCGGGTCAAAACACACATTGTTAACAAATATGAACTGACAGCGGATAGAAATTTTAAATCATTGAACTTTTTCTCCTTACCGACTATGAAATAGCTACCTATCACGCGTCGTATAAAGGCTTTGAATTGCGTTTAAAATTTCCTTGACAAGATTATAGCTTTTACTGCATATAACTTGGAAGTTCCAAACAAATATCAAATGAAGAAAAACTTAGTTCTTTCAATTTGAGGCCAATATTTTTAACGTACGGGTAAGTTTTTACTAATATAATTCTGAAAAACGTGAAGTCGGTTTTTATTAATATCTCCGGTTTTGCAACGGGTGGTACAAATTTGCTTCTGAAATGATACCTTATAATTTAAAAAGGGAATAAAATCTAATTTAAACGGAGAGTTTTTTATTCAAATATTTAGGAATTTTTAGAATAGAAAAGTTCCGTTCAAGATCCGTCAAAAAGTAGCGGATACGGATCTTTACTTTCCCTTGGATATCCGCGGATACGGATATTCGGAACATCACTACTCCTAATCTTTATCGCTCTGCAAATTAGTACAAATAATTTTGAAACCCGGGGAAGGTATGCGTTTTTTTCCAAAGAGAGCTCATAATGCATTTTTAACCTGTTTCTTTATAATTGACGTTTTAAATCGTTGAGAATCAAATAAGATTGCTAAGCAACTTTCGGGGCTTGGTCAGCGTTAGCGAGCGGGGGGCAGAGCTCCCTAGTATATTGAAAAATAGTTAATGGTATTGTTAAATTATTCCCGGGAGGGGGAGGTTCGGAACCCTGTGCCCCACCCTAAAGCTCCTAAATGTTATAAAGTTAAAGATTTGTCAAAAACATTTCATGACTAATAGGCCATTTTAAAATTTTTAAACAATGCAGGTTTTCGAGCATTCTGTGATTTAATTTATAAGCACTTTTGCAAGCTTTTTTCTTTTTCACTATTATTTGAAATTTGAACACAAAAACTTTTAGAGCAGATAATAATACACAATCCTCTCTTTAAGCGAAAATTTTTTATTCAAACAAAAATAGGTTAGGTAGCAAGTAAATATGTTTTAAATTTCAAACAGTTTCGTCTTAAATAGGTTAGACTGAATGAATGATACGTCCGTCATTATGAAATCGTAGAAACTGGACACACGTGCTTTTTTTTTTCTCTCTCTTTTCTTTTCACAATCACACACCCCTGCTTAAGAGTGGGCCACTCTTTAAGACGCCAAGAATTCGCCAACTTCATTTTCAATAGTAGAAACTTTTAAAAGAGTGAGACTTAATGGGAAAAGAACAGGAAAAACAGCTTGGTATTTTCAAACTCCTTTCGCCCCTCAAACTCAACAGGAGGTATGACTGGAGCTCTTCGGCTGCGATAAGCGCTATTGTTTGCTCCCCCTTGTCCCTCGGGTCTACCGGAAGTGTGGAAGAAATTGGAGTACACCAGGTAGGCGATCCCCCAGGAACGACCCCCATTGATAAGAGCTATTGTGTATTGTGAATGTGCTCGCTCTTTCTACTCATGCCTTTCTTTCAAACTAGAATAAGTAGAAACTGAATTCCATATCGATTTCAACATCGAGTGCAACAAGGTGCTTTTCATGTTTTCTCGAAAGATCCTACATCCCACCCTACCCCAAGAAAGCTATAGAAAAAATTCTAAAGAAAAAAGCTGTCTCCTTTAGAACAGAATTATTTCTATACTAATCTCACAACAGCAAAAAAAAAAAAAAAAAAAAAAAAAAAAAAAAAAAAAAAAATATATATATATATATATATATATATATATATATATATATATATATATATATATATATATATATATATATATATATATATATATATATTCTCTTAAAATTGGTTGGTTCTTAACCAACTAATTAATTTATAAATGAATTTCACATTTTTTATATTCCTCATTTAAGATCATTATAAAATCCCAGGGATACGTTAATAATATATATTTACACTCTCATAAATAATGAATAGTCTGCTTATGATTATGCCTTTATGTTACGACAACCTTCCAAACCAAAAACATAATTCTTGTAACGTTACACCTATTAATACTGGTAACCTTACACATTTCTTTTTACAGAGCACATATGCTTCACGGGCCGTAGATCAAGGGAGGATGCAGACAAGCATTTTAGGGGGAGGGGTGGTCATGCTGAAAAATATTCAGTTTTGGTTACGAAAAATTTCTGACACTGTTTGGGTGTCAATAAAATGTATCGAATCGGCAAAAAACATGGCATCTAGAACTGCACATTTTTTTTCCAAATTAATATCAGAATCAATGAAAGGAAGAATTATTTCAAATATTTACTTAAACAAATAATTAATAGACTAAAAATTATTACAGATGACAACTTTATTCATGAAGCATCTGAACACAATGCGTATTGATATATTTTCATGATATGCTACATTCATCCATCTAACTCGTATGCAATTATTAAATTATGATCACGTAAAGTAATGATGAATGGATAATAGTGTCGATGGTTTAGGGGGGGTCATACCCCCATGACTATCCCCTGAAATCCGCCCTTGCCGTAGGCTGGGCACCACCACTGCGCTAAGTTCTGAAGAAGATGAAGAAAAATAAAATAGATTTTGAATTAACTATTGAAATAAATTTGGGTTTCCCCGAGCAGGTTCTAATATTTCTGTGATACCTTTCCGTCTTGTAAAATAATAGCAAATGAACTGATTTTAAAAAGCTCACAGACATGTTATCATCAGACTCAAAACTCCAGTTAAAGATACAATTCCCTTCAGGAAATCAGACAAATGATAATATGTGTACAATCTAAAGGACAATAAATCCTCTGCTTTGGATGATGCGTTACAGGTTTTCAAACACACATATAGAAATAAATATGCGATATATGTGTGTGTGTCATCTCTTAGTCAGAGAGCTTAGGAAGAGTTATAAGTATATTATCAAACTTTGCCGCATTCAGTAGTAGTAAATTCACCCTATTTGGGATCGTCAGTCTAGAATAGTCATAAAAAAACTGAATGCAGTAAATATCTCATATAAGCCGGCACTTCCTTCACATTGATATCTAAAATTGATTAGCACGCCAGTGAAATGTACTTGTGCCCCGGCTAAATGACGGTTGAGCTGTGATTCGACGCCTCGGCCAGAAACAAATTATGTTGCAAATTTTCTTTTGCAATTTGATATATATTTTTTTTAAATTCAAAATTGTACCTTTTGATATATCATAACAGAAATGTATGTTTGATTTTAAAATTTGTGCATTGATCCCTTCCCTTGGATCCAGAATTCATTCAACAATCAATAAAAAGTTTATTTGCAATGTATTCTATTGAAAGTTACATTACATTAAGTTTAGTTTTTAAAAAAATTTCTGAGATTTAAAATGAAGCTATATAAATGTACTGCATTAAATATTCTTCAATGATTTCTAGTTTTAAAACTTATAACAATAGTGATGTTATTTATACATGAAAAGGTGGATAATGCGGTTAATGGGCATCAATAAAGAAAATTGTTTTAAAATTATATTTTATTTAATAGGTATAGATACAATATTTCAGTTTTTTTAAAAGATGCATTAATCTGTCAATATATCTTTAGTGTGCACGTTAAATTGGCAGTTGTATAGATGTGTTTCAGTATTTTTGCAATCAGCATAGTTTTACAAATTTTTAAATTACAATCTGTAGGATTAGGTTTAAATGATGTGGTAAATTATTTTAAGTTGTAAAAAGGCTAATTTGTTGTTTACTTTATAATTATTAGTTTTAAAATTGGATAAGAAACTTGGCGAAACTTGTACTCCTAATAAGAAACGTGTTGAACGGTCAGAGAAATTTCCTCACGAATGCAATGAAACTGGAAATGGATTGTAAAAGCAGCATACGTCACGTTATCTATCTTCTCCGCCCTGCTGTCAGTCAAATTCAGGGGGCTTACACGAGTGCTTCAGTACTCAAGAGAAAGAAAGTAGACAAACTGCTTTTGTGAGTGTAACATGTACAAGAGTGATTTTTACACTTTCACTTCTTTCTTTCGTTCCTTTGCTTATTTTCTTCAACGCTTTTAACAAAATTTCATAAAATTATCTGAACTTGTTTATTAAATGAGTTCTCCAAAATGAATCATTTAATAAACTAAAAATATGATTTGCTCTGAACTATAATCTGAAGCTAATAGATTATACTTGATTTATTTGTGTATTTTTAACATTATTATTATTTTTCACCCTCTTTTATTGACCTAAAAATTGACCTGTTTCGGATATGTAAAGTATTTTCATTTAAAAAATAAATTTAAAAATTTAAAATAATTTTAAATGAATGCCGCCGTAGCAAAAGAAAAAATAGCGAGACCGAAATAGAGACTTATCCAACTTTTGGATAAGTCTCTGTTTCGAAAATTATTGTCTGCAGAGAAAAAAAAAATCATTTATGCATCATTCCATATCAGTCGCTTGAAAAACGCATCAACGGTGCTATACTGCATTATATTATATTCTATCATATAGTTTTTTGTTTTGCAGCTAGTTTAAAAAATTATGACTTTATTTTTTACATTTACTTATAGCTCACCTCCAATCTCTGATACAAATGTACTTCCATTACGATTAGTATTTAAATGTGGCATTAAATACTTTTCTATCATCTGGATCCCCCCCCTTTCCCTCAGTAGTGACAAAGAAAGGGATGATCTCACAAGTGCGCCAAGATGTGCTCAAAATCTGTTCTCAAATTTGTCCCCAATCTATTCTCAAATGTGCTTCCAATCTCTGTTCAAATGAGTTTCCAAGTTTTAACTAAGCAAATATCTTGAGCAGAACACAATTGTTGCATTTTCTTTGTAACAAAACATAATTCGGAACATATTTTAGTTCACATCCCGTACACCGGATCCCATTTGAACACATTTTAGTACACATTTATGCAACTGAAGCATCTTTTTATTATCTGTATTGAAGTACGGTATAACTTCGATTTAGATTTCCCCAATTTAACGACGAATTTCACTGGCCCGGATTCGACTGCATTAAAAATCCATGCTCCTCGGTTTAACGATATCCTTGAATTAACGATAACTTTTTTCTGTCCTTTGAAAATCGCGTACGTTTGGAGTTATGCTGTATTTCAAACGAGTTTCCAATATATGCATGCTTTCACTGACGGATAAGCGCAAGGCGTCATGCCCATAGTTGCAGTACTGTTAAGATTGACCTGTTGGTGATTCGAAGTCAAAAGATTATCTACTGCAGAGAAAATTTACTGTTCCAACCAGTGTTGACTTTCAACCAAATCAGATTTCTTTTCTGCTAATCTAAAATTTAGTCGCGAAAAAATAGGTATAAATCCAGAGAATACTAGATACGATCAGTAGAGCTAAGAGACGATGAATTTTCTGCTTGTTTCTGGCAAGACTTGATTCAAAATACTTGCTATAGATGGTAATTTGTATTTTTTATTTTTAACACGGTCAAGTTTCAAACTTAGTTGCTAATTTTAATATGTAACAAGAAAAGTTTATTATTATTATTATTATTATTATTGTTTTCGCTTCTAAACATGAGTGTGTCGCTGACGCGAAACCAAAGCCGCCCCCCCCCCCCCCCGCCCAAAAAAAATAGCTCAACTTAATACTTTTTCCTACCTCAATACGGGCGTTAAGTCAGTTTACGCGATTGGGGCGAGGTGGCGAATAAAAGGTACATAATATTAGCATGTCTTTAACATTTTATTATTTAGGAGAAAAGTTTGCAAGCTTCAACTACACAATATTAGTTTTGGCCAAGAAACGAATCATAATATAAAATATAGTTTTGTTTTATTTTTTGAACACATTGCATTATTTAAGTCTAATTAATTTGAAATTAGAATAACTTGAAACCTGAATTTCTCCAATACTTTTGCTGAAATTGTTTGTTATTATTATTATTATCATTATCATATATATTGTTTCTTAAACGCTTCTTTTTTTTTCGGTGGGAGCGCCATAACTTCATCAATACTTTATCAAACCAACTGAAGCATCATTTAAAAGATTTTACACCCTCTTCCCTTGAAAAGTTAAGAAACAACTCAAATTTTGGTTCTTTTGTCCAAAAACACCAATTTTTTCTGTTTTTTTTTTTTTTAATTTAGTTTACTTTTCAACGCGCCAGAGCAAATGCTATAATTTAAATCACCTATGAAGAGAGGAGAAAAGTGGAAATAGCTTCTTCATTGTAAGAAAATTCCTGAACGTCACAGGTTATTTCCGAGAAACATTTTAGAATTTAACGGGTTTCCACCAGTTTTCTGCGAAAATCAAGTGGTTCGGCGAAAAGGTTTCCAGAATTGCTTCAAGTTGCAGGAATGCAAACTTCTTGCTGTTTTGAAAAAAATATCTTTAGCTACCAGTATCAAAATATACTCAGCGTTTTTATTAAATTCTTATTGAGCTTGATTATTGAGCCTTAAGTTCAACTATACGGTTTATCCAGATTGAGGGGATAAATCAGGGAGCTAACAAACTAACATAAATAAGTTTTCTTAGAGAGTACCTGATTTCTTCCCTAAAACGTCATTGCCTTCTATTGAGAAAGTTTCTGAATACTTCAGAAAAATTCCATGTTGATTTCGGAAAGGGTTACTGTCTTTTAGCGGGAAACTGTTGTGCTTTTTTTTTCTCGATACGTTACTGCCAGAATTTAAGCACATTAGCTGCGCATTATTTTGTAGGAACGTTTCGGAATATTCTTCACGGTTTTAAAGTGCATAAATATTTAAAAGAAATTATAGGTTATGATTTTTTTAATCTAAATTTGAGCTTCAAAACATTAAAATAATAAAATCATTTCTAATCATATACATAACTGTAAATCTGATATCGTCAAACTTTAAAACTTTTTATTGCTCAAAAACGTAATACCTCATAAGCGAAAACCAATCAAACAAAATAAGGGTTTTGTTTCCTTAAAAATGATATTATATTGCTTGAACTCCATTGCAGCTAAATTTCCGTTATTACGAATAAAACTTTCGGTCCATTGAACTCTTTATACGAGTTAAAGATTACCATGAAAATTACTATAAAAGCATTTCTGCAAGATTTTTCCAAGCACACTCAAATTACAGAAATAATATTAGTTCTCAGTTCTGCAATAACTGAAGAATTAGGGATGACAAATTTTACATTAAAGCTTAATCAATTTTGATTGCATAATTTATAAGACCTTTCAGAGATTTTTCTACATAATCAAACTTATTCAAATATTAAAATTGCCATTATAAATAATTGTGAAATGTTTATTTACTTTTATTCACAAACTTGCAAGCATTAAAAAAAATAAATAAATAAATAAAAAAAAAAATCCACATTGTACGAGTATTTCAAAAGAAACAGGACAGTTGAAAATCATGCTCAAGTGATTCCTGACTGGGAGAAATTGACACGGAGGGTGGACAAAGGAGCGGTAGATGCTTTAAACGCCCCTACTGTTCGTCAATTCCTTCACCCTTCACTTCCCGCGAGGGGAAAAACTGCTGGTGTTCTGCAGGAAAGCCGAACGCTTCGAACGTAATATTACGTCGCTGCCGCTAATGACATATAAATTCGTTGACGTAATATTACGTCGCAGCCGCTTGAGTGGTTAAAAGCATTGGGCCCCGATTTAATAATCGGCCTACGAGGTTCGGTCTAAAAACCCTCGATCTTTGGAGGCCTCAAAAAGTTATTGACCAATATTTTCAAGAACAAAAATTTCTTTAATAAAATTAATGACATTATCAAAAACAAAAAAAAAAAAGTTTAACTGTATAATTTCCATTAATGTTTAAATAGTGTCCCGGGTGAAATAGGTGCAGCCTGAGTGAAATTAAGTTTGAACACCACTGGCTTACACCGTGGTACTTCAGCTTATAACCATAAATATGCATTGGCAAAAAGTAAACGATTGTTATCTACATCACTTTCTTCAATTGTACAATACAAGGGGCCCCTTGCAGATGTGTCGTGACTACTTTCCTAAAATTTGAATCGGGTTCTGTTTCAATCAATTTTTTTTAATGAAATCGTATCTTTCATACATTTGAATTCTGCTACTTTATTTATTTATTTATTCAGTTTCATTTCTATTTTATGAAAGAACTCCTAATTTAGCTTTTGCAGCGCAATCAGTAACAACTGACGAATTAGTTGATTCTATTGGGTTTTATGGCGCAAGAGACTTAAAAAATAAGCGGTATTTTATTTTTTGACATACGTACCAGATATGATTTATCAAATCCATTTTTTTTTTTGGACATTCTATTACTTGATAAAACACATTCACTTGTCTGACGTATTCCTTCACAAGTCAGCATTTCAATCGAAAGCTACGCTACCAAAGCAGCACAATGAACTCGGAACTTGATTTATTAAACGCTTGCTATTTTTTTGTTGGATTGCGGATTACCGTTGTTGTTGGCCGGGTGAACTATGTTTCAAAACCATTCGTCTCCATTGAGGACGTCGGTAGAAATCATTTCTCTACCTTAGCTATAAATTTGAAATGAATCCAGATTTTTATTCATCTAACGATTTTTTGCTATTTTTTTCAGCTAACGGACGAACATATCTTATCAGATACGTTCGTTACTGACTAAAAAAAAAAGAAAATAAAGTAGAGTTCACGTTATCTGTAAAGTTTATTTAATTAAAGATATTTGGATTCTTTGTTGATTGTTTTGAGCAATAACTGATACATCTGTTACACTGGAATTGCCCCTCTGTATTTAATTCTTCACTTTATTTCAGATTGTTTTCTACCAGATTTTTAACATAATAATAATGAAGCATCTTATTTTCTTTTACACAGATCGTCATGAAACACAAACTTCTTCACAGCAGAAATTCAGAGACTACTTCACCGTCAGCCGATGCATACAGTCTGGATTCATTGTCCATCAACGCCAGCTTTCGAAGGAGGCGCACCAGAAGATCTGCACGTTCATACCTCAATCATGCATTTAACGATCAGGTTGGCAAAAACACCTTTCAGTTTTCCATATCCTTTTTCTCTCATTCGTATGGTAAAGTGGGGCAAAATCGCACCTTTAAGCTTTGAAGTGAAGCTGGCAGACTTTCAGAGAGAGATTTTCCGGATAAAAATTAGTCAGCATGCTTCTTTATGCGTCTGAGAAGCAATTTTTCGGTTTTTGAAGTATTTTACAAAACTATTTTATCATTGATTCTTTTGTCGATCTTTGCAAAATGACGGTTTTGTCCAGCGGTGGGGTAAAATTGGATCATGGGATAGGATGATGGGGTAAAGGGACACCATATATTCAATAGGAAAGTACTACACTTCAAATTGTTTGTTTCAAAGAAGGAGAAAAAGGAAAGAAATATGCACACTATATAGAAAAACAATACACAATAATAACGTTTATATGACTACACTCTTGCTGCGTTGCCCAATGTTGCACGGTTTACCTCAAAAATAAAAGTTTTCTCAAGCATAGTTAACAATCAGGTTTAATTTGGCAAAGATGTGACGAAAACTGCTTTCGTATAAGAACCCCCCGCCCCCATAAAAATTTCTGATCACCAAACGATCTAGGTTCGATCGTCATTTTTCTGGTGTTCGGAAGAAGTTCGAGTGACATACAAGCATACATACATAGATAGATACGCGCGAATTTTAATATTAGATAGATTTCAAATATTTATTTCAAGCAAGAATCTCAGATGCTATCTTTCTACAATTCCTTTCTACAAGAATCATGGTCCTATTCTCGGCATTTAGAATATTGTGCTGTTTCTCTCTATCTATCGATTACGCATATAAGTTATTGCAAAAAATGCAAATTTCATCTTGCCCATCAGCTCATCATCAGTTCAAATTTAGCTTACCATTCAAGAGGCGTTTTTTGAGGAATTATATCATTGCATTTGAGTTTTGTACTGTATTCGGCCAACTCATTTTCCGAACTTAGTAAAATAAAGAAAGGGGTGAAAATAAATTGATCGTTTATATCATGTACCCTGTTTTTGATTATTGTAAATTTTAGGGTGTGTTGAAAAACATAATGTGTGTGTGTTTTGTAATTAGGAATTATATTGATTTGAAATCTGAAAAAAAAAATCCTTCTATTTTTTAGGAAATACCATCCCATCCTTTGAATGAAAAATCCTTACTGAGCAGCTTAAAAAACAGAGATATTTTAGAAGCAGAATTCAAAGTAATTTAATATTTTCCTCTTTGTTATGACTAATTGCATTGATTAGGAACCAACTTTCTCATGCTAATTATTTTCGTTGTCTTTTGCAGAAAATACCGATGAACATGCCAAAGCTAGACCAAATTCCTGAAGGGGCGCATGTGAAGAACCGATATTCTAACATATTACCAAGTAAGTCAATCATCATAAAGCAAAACGGCCTCCTGATATTTCAAAGTTTTCAGACACCAGAAAATGCATTACAATGCTTAGGCTTTAATGCAGATTAGAAATAATTGCCAATAACTGAGAAGTAGAAAAAATGTAACTGATGACACTTATTAATGTAAAAACCTTAAACCCATTTTCTCACAAATTCACTTATTTGTAAAATGTTCATTCCCATCAAGGCCTTCAGTTTATTGAAAGTAATGTAGATACAAAGGAGAACTGAGCGGAGTTGTGGCTTACTACCGCCCCCCCCCCCTCCCCGAAACCTTGCTTTTAAACCAACATTATGCATATCCAACGTTACATTAGAAAAACTGAATATAAATGTAAGGCAATTTAAGATCAAACCCCTCCTTCTGGCATCAGGATTCTGCATATCATAACCAAACTCTTCCATCCCCCAACCCCCTCCAACAGAAAAAAAAATCATATTTACGCTTGTGTGCATACACATATATGGGAAATGACTCCAAGCCACAGTTAACATAAAGAATTTATTCCACAAAATAGACGGTACACAACATAGAACACACACACAAAAGACACATATTCTTTCGGCGACCGTCTTCGCCCGTCCAACGTCTCGTGACTATATCGACAGCTGGCCTTGGAAAAATCCAAGCATTGAATCATCTGTTGAGAACATAAATTCCCAAGCAATCTGGAGATTACGCAAGGAAATACCATAAACATGAATTACATTTGGAAATACCATGATCACATGATCCTGATCCTACACATATACCTCTAATAATGATTTTGTTAGATATTGATATTCTGTAAATTTGTGCGTTATCTCCGCAAATCAATACTTATTTTACAATGTTCACATTTTTAAATGATTATTTTCCTTATGGGTTCCCCATGATCCTGGAATACCTGGAACTGTCAGGGAATTTTATTTTGATCCAAAAAGTCTGGGAAAATCATGAATTTTGTTGAAAACATGGAAAATTGAAAACAGATCTGTAAATATATATATATATATATATATATATATATATATATATATATATATATATATATATATATATATATATATATATATATATATATATATATATATATATATATATATATATATATATCTTTTGTATCATAAACTGCTACAGTAAGTTGGTTATTATATTCTTTAGCTACGTTGAGACCAGAATGAATTAACGTTTTTTCATGTACTTACCCAAATGCTTACCGTATCAGCAAAAAGAAGCATTAAAGAATTAATATTAAGGTTATGACATTAATTGGCTTGATAGTTTTTTTTTTTTTTTGATAATGTTTCAATGGAAATCATTATTTGTAGAATTATATAGAAAGCCCAAAACTCAAAAATCAAGTCCGCAATTTCATGAAATCTCTTCTGGAAAGCCTCGAAAAGTCAGGGAACTTCATTTTTCAAATTGAATGGGAATCCTGTTTTAATTATACGATCAAAACCACCTTATATGATTCATCTATATAAATAAAACAAAGAATATATGTGTGTATGTTCCATATACAGATCCGCAGTTTACGTCGGATCTGAACCAAATTTGGCAGGGAGGTACTTGAGCACCCGAGAGGGAACTACCCGAAATAATTATCCGATAAACTCAAAATTAGTGACATTCGAAAACCCGCAAAAAATACCCCTGAAATTGTTTTAATTCCTTCGAATTTCATAAAAAACCGAGGCTGTAAAATCACCGGGAAAAACTTTAAAAGCATTTTACAGCATAATGGAACAGAATTTCATGTGGAAAAATTATTTTTTGCGCGATCTCATTTTAAATTAGCGTAAATGAAACCATTCAGAAGGTTGCCACTTTTTTTTTCTCGACTGTGACAAAAAATATTTTTTGTTTTTGTTTTGAGGTAAACGTTTCCGTTATTGAGTATTATTTGGCGATTTATCCTCTTTCTTTCTTTCTTTCTTTTTTTTTTCTTTTTTTTTTTTTTGGTACTACCAGCAGAAGACAATCAGGAAAGTTGTGCGGGGTTTTTTGATTTGCCGTTATCTTTCTTTAAGAATGATTATTTTGACGAGGAATTTTACAGTATTTTATTTTTCTCTAATAGAAACATGGTTGTTGAACATGAGTCACTTGACATAACTTTCATTTTTGAGGCAAACCTTGCAAAGCCGGGCAATGCAGCTAGTAAGATATAAAAGTTAGAATTTAACGGAGGATAGTCCGCATTAGGGTGGATCATTGTAGATTAGATAGGATTTCTGTGTCTTGTTAATAATGGAGTCGTGCTTTAAAAAATTGCTTTTGTTGTTTCAGATCCAGAAACCAGAGTTGTTCTCGGAGAACTAAATGGAGACCCTCTCAAGGGTTATATAAATGCTAATTATGTTAAGGTAAGAAATTACTTTCCAGAAAAACGATGATTTTTGTTTTTATGAAGACTCTTACGTTATTTTATGTTAGACTACAATTCATCAAGGAAAAAGAAAAAAAACGATAGCAGCGCATTTTTTTTTTACTTTTTATTTTGGAGCTAATCTTTATGTTTATTTTTATCTTCTTTACTAATAATAAAGCTGAAAGTCTCTCTGTCTGGATGTCCGGAGGATGTCTGGATCTCTGTGGTGCGCATAGCGCCTAGACCATTCGGCCTTTTTTCATGAAATTTGGCACAAAGTTAGTTTGTAGCATGGGGGTGTGCACCTCGAAGCGATTTTTCGAAAATTCGATGTGATTCTTTTTCTATTCCAATTTTAAGAAAAAAAATATCATAAGATGGACGAGTAAATTACGAAATTATCATAACGTGGAACCGTAACATGGGCACAAGCCAATTGGCGAGATACGAAATTATCATAACGTGGAACCGTAAGATGGGTACAAGCCAACTGGCAAGAAAATTCACCACACATTATTTGTAAATATACAGGTGAACCAAACGACCTTTTGATTTTTCTATCACGGGCAAAGCCGTACAGGAACCACTAGTTACTAATAATAAAGCTGAAAGTCTCTCTGTCGGGATGTTCGGAGGACGTCTGGATGTCTGTGACGCGCATAGTGCCTAGACCTTTCGACCGAGTTTCATGAAATTTGGCAAAAAATTAGTTTGTAGCATGGAGGTGTGCCTCTCGAAGCAATTTTTCGATAATTCGACTTTGTTCTTTTTCTATGTTTTTATTTTTACCACCATTGGTGGATTTGAGTTCTCTGCACCGAGCGAATTACCATAACATGGACGAGTAAATTTCCATAACATGGAAGAGCAAATTAACATAGCATGTTATTGAGAAATTCATCATCCATTATTTGTAAATATACAGGCAAACCAAATGACCTTTTAATTTTCTACTACAGGCAAAGCCGTGCAGGTACGTGCCGCAAGTACTTTATATTAAGATAACTTCCCTCAGTTATATTTCTTGAACTAATCACTTTTCAATAATTAATGCATTTGCAAACAGGTGTTTTTCCTTAGCCGTTTTATTGTAAGAACATTGAAATGTGTAAAAAACGTTTAAGATTGAATAAAAGCCTACTTGAAGCTCGGTATTTTCAATGAATTCAATTTTATGATTGGTACTGTTATCATTTTTTAAATTTTAAGTTGATAAATTTGATACATCAAATAAATCGAACTGATTTTCATTCCATTAAAAACTTTTTATCTCTTTTTTAACTGCATTCTTTATTTACCCTCCCTCCCCTCATTTTTTGTTAATCAGAAGAGTTATGCATGGATTGCCAGGAAATTTTCGAACTAGTAACTTTTAACTCTCGGAAAAGATAATCGAAAAACAAAAATAAAATAAAATAAAAACGCTATAGGTGCCAATATAATCTGGAAGCAACAGTTCTTCTAGATATGGGATTGAAGAGCTTTTTTATTACATTTAACATTTAAGAAGCATAAATTGAAACAACCAGCGATCCTACAATCTTTAAAATGATTTCAAGTTGTTAATCCTTCATAAAAATCCACAAGGGGTAAGTAAAGTGAACAAAAATGCACACTTAACGGTGTTCCTTTTTTTTTTTTTTTTTTTTGCCTTTTAAACATAAGGCTTGCACATAACGAAGAGTTGATAAAATCTTGTGTAAAATGCAGCTGATTTTGAAATTAGTTTTGCCTCACTGAATACAGTGCAAGAGAGGAGAGGTTGTTTTTTCCGTTCTAGTACTGTGTTGGCAGAGAAACAGCTTTTACGGAATTCGATAAATTTTATTGAGAATTATAGCGCAGGTATGGGCGATAAAATAAGTTGGCAAGTAAGTGATTTGCCGAAATTTCGTGATAGAACATAATTGCTCAAGGCAGGCCTTTTCAAAACCCGAGATACGTAGTTTTTACTTTATTTCGAAACTGTTGAAGTACAAAGCAAGTTGCAGGAGTTTTAGCAAATCAGTTAAAATAAAAATACGAGTAGTTTACAAAGGGGTCTTTTCCGAAATTTTAAAAGGATTTTTTTTGAAAGAGCGTGCTTAAAAACATAGGATTTGACCATTTTAAAAAAAAAATAATTTGAATAAATTTAGTATCT
Source organism: Uloborus diversus (assembly GCF_026930045.1). NCBI lineage: Eukaryota > Metazoa > Arthropoda > Arachnida > Araneae > Uloboridae > Uloborus > Uloborus diversus. The sequence continues at coordinate 55,060,380 of NC_072736.1, forward strand.
TTTAACTATTATTTTAATTGGTGCGCGGATTCAATTTAATATTTTACGCTTCTGCACATGACATCACAAGTGATGAAATGCCATTCACTGATGCCATTAACGCAGAGTGCAATATTTAATTCGCTTTTTTACTCATATGTAATGCGATTCTATGCAACGATATGGTTGATAGCAAGCGTAGAGCACAATATTTCATTCGTTTCTGAATTATCATAACATGGAAACGCGGCAGACAGCAAGCGTAAACATTCAGCGCGCCAGTGGAGTGCGCGACAATGTACATCACTTGTGACGTCATAAAGACCACGCCTTGTTTGAACAGTCGGGTAGTTAAAAAAATTAAGTAAAAATTGAACGTTGGGGAAAATGAAAGTTATTATCTGGGTCTATGTTATTGTTTTTGCTCATTCTATCAACTTCAGTGACTAAAAGTTGTACTTTGAAGGAAACAGCCCCACTAGACTCAAAAAACCTTAAATATGGCTCTGAAGTAATCCTTAATCTTAAAGAGTGAGGGTTCAATTCCTTCTCTAACATACATCAATGTTTTTCTTAGAGATTTAAGAGATTTGTTTTTGAGCTATTTGTGAGAAAGAGTGAACTATTTGTGTCTTAAAGTAAAAACTTAAGTCAGCTGTCCCATTTGCCTCTGCGTTGATATTTTTTCTATCATTAGGCTGTTAGTGAAAAATATTAAGAACCTTAATTGCATACTTTTTGTCATTTCACTTGCAATTTGTCCGTTTCTGTTTTTCTTTTTATACAGATATATTTATTATTTGTGTTCTTGTATATTCGTTTCCTTACTTTTTTTCCTGTAAAATTTAATTTCATGGAATCAAACTATATAGGTGACAACTTCAGTTTTTTACCGTGAAATAAAGTTTTTAATGTTTGTTTGTGTAATCTAATCTTGTGTAATCTTGTGTATCTCTTAGTTTACACATAATTCCTAAACTATATGTTTTAAAAATACTATATGCAGGGCCCGACTATGATTTTTGAAGACACGGGGCACGAAATACGCCTTCCCCGTCCGCTTTTTCTATGGTGAAGATGTTTTGATATTTTGCGTTAACACAGCCTCGAGCTAAATTTGGTAGTACCTTTTATTAGAATATAATATACAATACATTATAAAAGTTGAAGTGTTATAGCATACAATAATTATCCATGATAATATAAGATGTTTTCAAGCATTGCCCGTTGCTGTAAGTCGCAAATATTGAAATTATCTATGATATAACTTTAAAAAAAACTAAAGTGCGATATGCAATGAGTCCAGCATAAGCTTTACCTACAGAATTGGTGCCCCCCCCCCAAATGTTGGTGCCCTGGGCCCGTGCCCCATGTGCCCATGCCTTAATCTGGCCTTGACTACATGTTCTGAAATTCAACAGGACATTCAACATGAATAACGATATCATAATAATAATGCAGTAATACTTCATAAAGAAAAATATTTTTGTTTCATTCACAAATCATTAACTATTTAAAACAAATATAACGCTTTGATGTGTTTTCATTGATGACTAATATTCTTGAATCTGGGTGAATATTTTCTTTACGTTGTAGGGCTACGAAGGCAAAGCAGCTTCTTACATCGCCTGTCAAGCCCCTTTACCTGATGGAATAGAGGATTTTTGGAGAATGATATGGGAGCAACAGAGCAGAGTCATTGTTATGTTGACGTTGTTTGAAGAGAATGGAACAGTGAGTTTTTCCTTTCTTTTTGCAAGAAAATAAATAAACAAACAAATGAGAATAAAAATAAAATAAATAAATTTGAATTTTTAACATCTTGAATTCAAATTATGTTTTTCGCAATCACGAGTTGCGATAGGATCCTACTCGTCGGGTTTCTTGTTTCTACATATGGAATGGAATGGAAATGGCCAAGAAATTTGCACCCGTCATATTATGACGGGTGATTTTTCTAGAATAGGTAAAACGAGCTATATCAATAAAAAACGAAATGGTTATTAGAATGCGGATGCAGTCAAAAGAAAAAGGTTTTATGGCCGATATTCACCATTACATTTATCATTAAGATTGTTTACAGCGCATAATGTAATGTTTTTTTTTATTTCTTATCAATTTTAAATGTTGGGAATTAGTAATCTGGAAATTTTGTATTTAGATGAAGTTTTGCTGTTTAAGTTCAGCTATATAGATATTTTTCTTGAAAAAACGTAATTTCACCCCCAAAAAAAAAAAACCTTTTTTTTAATGTAAAGCCTGCTTGAGTTAATCCCTGGAAAAAAAATATGAACAAAATCAAACCGCAAACGATTTGTAACTATGACGATGAAAATTTTGCTCTCTAAGTAAATATTAAAAGCAACCGTTGTCATAGTAATCTGAAATATCGGAGCAACATCCACATTGATCAAGTGAGGATAGTAAGCAAAATACGTTATTGCTCAAAAAAAAAAAAAAAAAAAAAAAAAAAAAAAAAGAAAAGAGGAGGGGAGAGAAGAAGAAGAAAAAACGGAAAAATAATTAATTTTCTATAAAATTTATAAAGCAATGTGGCAATTGGTTTATACATTCTATTTTTATGAACTTTTACTTATACTTCTTGAGTAATTAGATTATTATTTGTTGATGTGCGTTATCAGCAAAGCTTATAATGAAAGTTATGGCAAGATTTTTTATGCGATTTTCGGTTTCAGGTTATCTTAAGATGAAACTGCATTTTTAGAAAGCTTCTAAAGTTGAATGTTCCCCATTTGCATAGTGAATATGAGAAAACCAAGAGCACCCTCATTGGGTGAAACAAAAAGTAGTAACATAAAAAATTAAGAATCAGTTAAAAAATTAACATTTTAACAATAATTTGAACGAGAGTACAATTCTGCAGTTCTTTCATTTTGTAGGGAGAAAAGAGAAGAAGAAATAGAAAGAAAGAAAGAAAAAAAAACACATTTCAGAATTTTTAAGTTTGAATATGACCATTAAATCAATCAATTGGCGTTTAGGAAATTCTGTTTTAAGTCTAGAAAGGTTTTGCTTTCTTCATAAATTATTTTTTAAATTTCGTGAGGGGAATAATAAAAATTTGTTCAAACTCTGTGAGGTAATTTAAATATTTTGGTGTAAAACTTTTATTTCTATCGTTAATGCTTTTTGATCTTAACTGTCAATATTATAAACAACTTCTATCATCCAAGGTCTCTCAATAAAACTACTAATATACTACTAAATATTTCAAAGGCATGAACATTTAGAGCCGGGAGACTTATCGGAGTTTTCCAATATTTTCAAAAAGTAAAACGGAATAAATTATTACTTTTTGACATTGTATGTGCACATAAAAATTGTACGTTTCCCCCCATGTGCAGTAAACATGAGTAAGAGTGGAAATAAAAATGTTGGAAATAGTTAAATTCATTCAAGTTTTCGCAAATATTCATTCATGAATATGAAGGAAATTCTACCACTGAGCAAACCCTAGTATACATTAATGCTACTTTATAAGCATACCTAAGTTCACTTTCAATCATAACTATATCTGTGAATGTAAGTTGAATGATACGGGCAGGTTTTTTACTGAAGATCTACAATGCAACTCTGACTATGCAAAACGGATGCTACCAATATTGTTTTGCATTTATTTTATTTTTTTACGATGTGAAAATGTTTTGGGACTTGGGGCTCATAGGAATGAGTCCTATACTCTGGTTTTCTGCCGAAAAATGAGCGAAAAAGTTGTAAAACAAAACCCTGAAAAAAAGGTGTTGAAACTGGAAAAAATTGGGATGCGCCACTTCCAAAAAGTGGGGTTTGATGGGGGAAAACGGTGGTCATATTTGTATTTTGAGGGCCATTTTACATAGGAATCAACAAAAGTTATGTCAGAAGCTTTTTGATTTTTTTTTTGCCACGCAGTGTAATCATCTATCCGATTTTACTATGTTTTCAAAATTATTTTATAAAATCTTTTCTTTTTCCAGTCGCGCTGTGCCTCGTACTTCCCACAAAGTACCCTTGTTGCTCACCCTCCATACGGAGATTTTCAAGTTTCACTGCTGAAAAAGGAAGTCTATGAGTTCTATACCGTTTCAACCTTGCGACTTTTAGATATGGAGGTAAAGTATGATTTCATACCCTTGGCGAATAAAGACGGATTTTTTTTTTCTTTTTTTTAAGCGTCCATAGTTTACGAAACGTCAATATTGGCGATGTTTAACGATATTCTAGTGCAATCAACGTAATCTAATAATTGTTGATATTTGTAACATGAACCTCTGAAAAATAGTCCTTTCTTCAAAACGTAGCTCGCAACAAACTAAATCAAATTATTAATTAGTTTTTCGCTCTCTCTAAGGCACTTCTCAAATGCCAACAGAAACATCGAATTCAAAGTGTGTTCAAAGTACCATTCAATATATTTACTGTCTTTTTATAGGTTTAAGAAGGTGTCTGCAAATGTATTTAAGAAGTATTTTTGTACGCGTACATGACTACACTTACATATTTTGCATTATTAACAGACATGGATTACTCAACAGGCGTAAAAGGAAGTTATGTCTATGTGGTTTAAACATCAGAGTTCTTCGCTTACGATTTTAATCAAAATATTTCAATCCTACACATTCCAACATATTCCTAAATGTTTTTAAATATAAAAACTCAGCTTTTAACTACAACTTACTAAATTATAATCACTAAATGCGCTCACTTATTCATAAATAGGTTGCAGACAGTAATAATTAATGTGGGAAGCATTTTAAAAACATAATCCATATTCTTACTAGTATTTCTAAAACATCTCCCTACATAACGTACGATTATTTAATTTGCTGATGAAAATTTAAAGTGAACTAGCTGACCCATGCAAAGCATTCATGTGCTACAGAAAGAATTAAAAATCCCGTTTTTTTTTTTTTTTTTTTTTTTTTTTTTTTTTAAAGTAATTTTCTGAGTAAAAGCTGAAATGTGACTTGATTGTTTATTTTTCACTGATAGCGGTGAAGTATTCTTTAAAGTAATGACCTAATTTTGAAGTTTGATGACTTATTAAGGACTAGTGATACCCGCACGGCTTTGCTCGTAATAGAAAATTAAAAGGTCCTTTGGTTCGCCTGTATATTTACAAATAATGTATGGTGAATTTTCTCGCCAACTGGCTTGTGCCCATGTTACGGTTCCACGTTATGATAATTTCGTAATTTACTCGTCCATCTTATGAAAATTTTGTTCTTAAAATTGGAATAGAAAAAGCACCACATCGAATTTTCGAAAAATCGCTTCGAGGGGCACACCCCCATGCTACAAACTAATTCTGTGCCAAATTTCATGAAAATCGGCCGAACGGTCTAGGCGCTATGCGCGTCACAGAGGTCCTGACAGACAGACAGACAGACTTTCAGCTTTATTATTAGTAAAGAAAATATAGATTACCCACTCTCCCCCTCCCAAAAAATAAACCCTTTGAGAATATATATATATATATATATATATATATATATATATATATATATATATATATATATATATATATATATATATATATGATACTGTGATTTATCATGTTAAACTAAACGGTTTTTTCTTGATATCAAAGCAACAAAACTGAAGTTTAGAATCATGCTCCTAATAAGTTAAGATTTTAATTAATGGAAATTTGGCGTCATTAGCAGGAAGCTCATGCCAACTGAACTAATGGGCCTTCAACTCGGGCTGCTATACCCTAACCCAATACGTAATATAGCAACAAAATAAATTGTCATTGATGCCTCTATTTTGCTAAGACAGATTTAAAATGTTAATGCTTCTTACTATTTCAAAATTAACGTCTTGTTTCCTGATTTTACCAACCGAATTGTTGCTCAGAATCCTGTTATGAATTTAGATAATGTATCATACAAATTTGATTAGAATTCTGCTGAAAAAAATAGTCATATCAAAAAAGATAGTTTTCGGGCTTTTGAATTCAAACTCATGACCTTTGCATTATTACCATGACGTCCTAACCAACTGCACCAATAAGCCTTTGTCCCTATAAGCTATGCATTGCAGCAATACGTGATAAAAAAAAAGGTTATTTTTTCGGTTAAAAAAAATGTGAATTATCTCTATTTTTTACCGAACCCGATGAAAAAAAAAATCTTTAAAATGGTGCCATAGTTATGAAATTTCATCCAATATTGAGAGAGTTGTGACGGTGTCACAAAAAAGAAAAAGAAAAAAACTTTGTGAAGTAAAATATATGATAGCCTAGCGAAAAAATGTTAATATTGTATCGAGGACAGGTTGTTTTCTTTGCACTGATACTATGCTGATGAAGAAACGAATTTTACAGATTTCATTTATTTTCATTTAATTTTATTTATTTTCATTATTTGCAAAGGACGAGTTCTTTTTGCTGCTCTGATACTGTGCTGGTGCTGGTAGGGAAACGGCTATAACGAAATTCAGTAATTTAAAACGAAAGCTAAAGACAGGTTGCTTTCTCTGCTCTGATACTATGCTGGTAGAGAAACGACTTTTACAGATTTCATATATTTTCAATGAGAACTAAGCTCAGGTTTTTTTCTCTGCACTGGTACTGTGCTGGTGCTGGTAGAGAAACGACTGTAACACAATTCAGTAATTTTCGTCGAGAACTACGACAGGTTGTTTTCTGTATACTGATACTATGCTGGTAGAGAAATGACTTTTGCCGATTTCTTTTATTTTCAATGAGAGCTAAGCTTAGGTTCTTTTCTCTGCACTGATACTCTGATGGTGCTGGTAGAGAATTGAGTACAACATATTTCATTCATTTTCATTGAGAATGAAAGACAGGTTGTTTTCTCTGCACCGATACTATGCTGGTAGAGAATCAATCGACTTTTAGAGATTTCAATTATTTTCAATGACAGCAAAGAACAAGTTCTTTTCGCTGCACTGATACTGTGCTGGTGCTGGTAGAGAAACGGCTATGACAGAATTTGGTAATTTTCAACGAGAACTAAAGACAAGATGTTTTCTTCGCACTGATACTATGCTGGTAGAGAAACGACTTTTACAGATTTCATTTATTTTCAATGAGAACTAAGTGCAGGTAGTTTTCTCTGCACTGATACTGTGTTGGTGCTGGTAGAGAAACGACTGTAACACAATTCAGTAATTTTTGTCCAGAACTAAGACAGGTTGTTCTCTGTGCACTGATACTATGCTGGTAGAGAAACGACTTCTGCAGATTTCATTTATTTTCAATGAGCGCTAAGCTTGGGTTCTTTTCTCTGCACTGATGGTGCTGGTAGAGAATTGAGTATAACACATTTCATTCGTTTTCATTAAGAACAAAGGACAGGTTGTTTTCTATGCACTGATACTATGCTGGTAGAGAAACGAATTTTACATACTTCATTTATTTCAGGGGTTCTCTAAATTTTCCGACTCGCAGCACCTTTTAAAGAATTAGAATTTTTTCCACGGCACCCTAGTCTATATATATTATATACATATACATATCGAAATTCCCTCCGTGGTTTGAAAGCCCTATGGAAACAAATATATTACAAATGCAGCAACATTGCAGACTTTACTGGAGAATGAATTTTATAAGTTTTGTTTCCGAAATTTTCGATGCGTAGACCTTCGTATTGCTGCTAGATATCAAGATAGATATTTAGATAGCAAGTCTAAAGTCTAATTCTTATTTCAATCACTTCATCTTGCAATCAATCTTAGAAATTGCAGGTGGGATCTTTTGGAGTAAATCTCACTAATCATGTGACCCAAGGAGCACAAAATCACGATTTTTGATGAAAGACCACAAAACATAACTTGGATCTAGGTCCGGAGAGCATGGTAGCCACGGAAGAAGGTGATTGCCGTCATCAGAACTTCGTCAAATACAACGGCTAGGAAGCTCGTTATTGAGAAAAAGGAGGGACGTCTGTAAGATAATGATATATGCCTTATCTTGCTGGAAAATGAACGGCCATTGATTGTTACATATTAGAACGAGTGAGATAAGAATTATAATTTGAACTTGACATCTACTGCACCACGAAAGGTTCACATGTCGAAGATTTGTGAAACGAAACTTGTACAGTTCCTTTCTCCAGTAAAGTCAACGTTGTTGTTTTACTGGTAACATGTTTCATTAATAAACCTTCCAAGCTCTGCAGGGTATTGCCACAAAACCGGGACACTTTGAGACACCCCTCGTCACCTCTTACGGTACCCAGTTTGAGAACCACTGTATTGACAACTAAAGGCAGGTTGTTTTCTCTGTACTGATAGTATGCTAGCAGGGAAACGACTTTTAGGGATTTCATTTATTTTCATTGAGAACTAATGACAGGTTGTTTTCTTTGCACTGATGCTACGCTATAGTAAAGAAACGACTTTCATAGAATTCACGTATTTTGATTGAAAATTACTCGCTGTCGCGAACAGCTGGTTCGCTTTTTATGCCATTAATTTCAGTTCTTCCGTAATTTCAAACAAACCAAGAATCATAGGAAGTTTTCTCCATTGTACTCCAGAAACGGAGAGTGATACATATTTCTTGCGTCACGGGAACTAACTGAAAAGTATTCAGTGATGTTTCAAAAGTTAAGTTGTAAGCGCTCATTAGTATTCTACTTATTTTGACACAGTATCGAAAATTGTGCTTTTAAGAAACGCAAAAGCTTCAAATTGTACAAAGCTTTATTTATTTATCTTATATGAAACATCAAAAGAACCAAAATTAAAACTAATTTATTTATGGCCAAAAACTATTTGCAAATGAAATAATATGTAAAATAAATTCCAATGCAGATAACTCATAGAATCAGGATTACTTCTCACAAAAAGGCTAATAAGTTGTGCTTTTAACAACATACCAAACATGTGGTTATCGTAAAAGATTTACATTTGAAATAATAGTCTAAATATTCCGAGATATAAGTACGTATTGAGAGCGACAGGCCGAAACAAACAATCGATAAATCAAGCAGACTCAACTGAGCTGCTGTTTGTTCTAAAAAATGCATGGTTGAAATTGAAAAAAAGAAAGAAGGAAGTGGGTTAAAGTATCAGAGGTTTATATGCTCCCAGCAATTTGGATATTTCATTATTTAAAGACGGAAAATTGAAATGAAATTAAAATGAAATGCATTTTAATACTAAAGGAACTTTTTGAAGGCAATTTAAATTCGTAGCTTATAGAGGTGCATTGGGGGGAGGGAGGATGAAAGGTAGAATTTTTTATTCTAACCAGGAACACATATAATGGAGCCTTCGTGGATCTATGGTAGAAGCTTCGCTTCATACGCCGGAGGTTGCGGGTTCGATTCCAGCCGGTGCTATGTGTGTTATTTCCTCTCTATGTGCTGTAAATCTTTCTTGTGTTGTCTTATCTATTAATAAAGAAGTCCAACCTTTCGAGTCAATGGCACCAATCATTTCGTAGTAGTTTATTACGGACACGTCAACAACAACTCATACGATGGTGTGATAAAGAACAAATTCTAAATAGGTAGCAATCAAGAGCGCATAGTAAAGTATGTATCTATAGCCATAAATTATTTGTCATCGTTATAGAAATACGAGATCTTAAAGTCTGCAGAAATTTTGAAAAGGTTGCCACATTTAGCGAGTTTTAGTGCCTAATGGAAAACATCTTTCTCACACTTTGCCGATGGATGTCCTGCCACATGCAAACAGGGAAATCGTTTGTGAGATATAGGTGTCTTTAAATTTGGTGCTTTCCTTAAAATTTATGCCGACTTTAAGACCTTATATTTCGATAATGGGGGCACGAGAGCAAATCATTTTTACGCCAACAAATGTCTCAATATGCTCTTTTTTTTGCTACCTATTTTAATTTTTTTCATTGTTGAACTATTCTTCTGGTTCCCTGGTAAGTTTTACATGAAAACAAAGTCTACACATCTTTTGCAAAAACTATTTGATTGCTGCAAAAATAACTATGCACCTATATCACACCTAGAAGAACACTGTGTCACAACTCAAAAACAGAACATTTTAAGACAGGGAAAGGAACGTAATTTTTCAAAAAGAATTAGTTATGAAGCAGTCAATAATACGCTAAATATGGTTCACTTGCATATACAACCCTAGTGGCATAATCGGTTTGGAGATGGTTGGCTAACGATAGAAATCGGTGGGGAATGGTGAGCTGGCAACGAACGATGAGCCAACGATGTCCCTACAGTTTCTGGGTATCGTTAAGCCAACCGTGAAAATTTTCGATGAGCCACCTTTGGGAAATTGTTAGGCACTGAAGCAAATCGTTTGCACTTCGTTGGCAAATGGTTGGTTGGGTAACGGTTGCCAAAACGGACATTGCCTACCGTTGGCTAACCGTAAGCTCCATCATTGACCAACCATCTCCCAACCGATTGTGCTACTAGGGGATGTCCATAAAACAAACGTTTCTCTTTGATTTGTTAAATCATAGCTTCATGAACACTCCTAAACATTCGAAATTTTGGTATTTTGAGTTGTGTACTATTATTCTTGGTGTGTAATATGTTTCTAACGGATAAAAGTTTTGTACCTAACGATGTACTTTTTTCCATTTTCGCAGAAAAATTTGTTTCGTGATATCGTACATTTGTGGTATACATCATGGCCTGATGTAGGAGTGCCAAAAGATCCTTCTAGTTTCGTCTGTTTCATGCAGCAATGCAGGCCTTATATAAACTGCAATTCAGGCCCGACGATTGTCCATTGCAGGTAAGCCACCATTTAGGCTCAGTGAAAAAAAAGTATGAGCGAATATACGTATTGTCTCTTTACGATGCTAACTATTAATATGTTTGACCATTTATAAATTAAATTTCAAGGAGTTCTGGAGCATTTTTTCTTTTTTCCATTCCTACCTTCTAGAATCAGAAGCCCTGCTTTTCACCACATTCCGGTTATTTCCCTGGAAATGTGGATTTTTTCCCCTCCTGCTTCCTTCTGGAGTAAATGCGGAGTTTTTACCCAGAATTCATCATTACGCTAAACAAGTTCGTCTATTTGCTAGGTATAGCCACAAAGGATGCTGGGTAAAAACTGCTGTCCATGGTACAATGGGCAACCTCTTTTTACATGTAAACGGGGAATTTTTCAGTCGGGGTTTTTTTTTTCTGGAATCAGAGCAGGGATTTGCGAGATACAAAAGTGTCTTGTGAACGCGGCTATTATTCAGTTATACAATTTTCTATGGCAAGTGCGATCGAACAGTATTGCTTTATCTATTGAGAACAGATCAGAGGTACTTCCTTCATGTTAAGTAGTTGATGTGAAAGCAGGGTGCCCCTCCCAATGAGAGGTCCAGGGAGGTCACTGTGACCTGCACAAAAATTCCGTTGTTCGACAAATTTTGCCGAAGATTCGGCAAATTTGGTAACAATATTGCAATATTGAAATTCTGTTTTCTTTCTTTATTTTTTACAATTGTTTTTTTAATGATGAATAATGTTCCTTACTATAGATGTATGAATGATATGCGTGCATGCTTGTATATTATCATTTGGTAAAATTGTAGTTTCATTCAGAAATTGAATGTTTTCCCCCTTCCAAAAACTTTAGTTCGGAGCGCCCTTGCGCAAAAGTTTCTTTGCCTTCATTCATGACGTATTTGGACTGATAAAAGAAAACAAATAATTATTGTTCCAATATAAGAATTCTTCCCCTTTTTTCTTAAGCCAAAAACAAATTCGTCCAAGATCACAGTTATGTTATACGATTTGTTATGCTTTGCAACCTTACTCCTTTCGCCGCTAGCATGCCCTAACACTAATGTTCTTACATTCAAGTTATACCTACGTGTGACAACTGCCTTTTGTCATGCCTATACCACATTATGCTAATCAGTGAATAATTTTGTAATCACTGCAACTTCAAACAGGTACTTAATTGTGAAAATATATGTTTAATGTAGAAAATGTGCAGGGGAGAGTTGGGAGGAATGGTACAGTTGCATTTATATGCCGAAATAAAAAGTGAAAAAATATTTCTGGCTTGCTCAGTATAGATGTAAAAGCTCTAGATTCTTGCTTAATCCCAATCTATTACATATACTGGACAAGCTAGAAACAATTTTTCACATTTTACTCCGGTAGTAAAAAGAAATGTAAAGAAAGAAGGGATGCGTACTATTTCGACTTTTAACATTTAGAATGTTTGACATTTTGAATTTGAAAAATAACAAAAAATCCATATGAAATCATTTAAAATTCCAGATACTTTGCTACAGTGCTTAATTTTTATTTTAAATACAAGGTATTAGAAACATGCTTTAGTTCGTTTTTGATGGGTATCTGATTTTAAATGTGTGAAATATGCTCGTATAAATGCCTTAGAAATGTCTCTGCATAAGATGGCTTTTATTTTTTGTGTTTTTAGCACTGGTACTGGAAGAACTGGCGTCTTCTTAGCCCTCGACATTTGCATGAGAGAGTACGATCAATCCAGATCCGTCGACATCTTACAATGCGTGTCTCAGCTGCGCAGAGATCGAGGAGGAGCCGTGCAAAATAAAGATCAGTACTTCCTTTTACACGAGGTGAGTAAAAGAATTCAACAGACTGGTTATATTTTCGTATTAGTGTAAATGAATTTGTTCATAATACATTTTCCAATTTTCAAGCAGAACGAATCTTAGGAGCAGTCAGCAAATGTCATGTCAAATGATGTCATGCTTTGAGTCGGGAGGGAGTTTGGGAAATTGTGAGAGAGACGTTTTGTGATAAATGGGAGGGAGAGGATAAGAAGTGTGACATCACACTCTTTGGGTAAACTGCTCTACATTTTTTTTCATATTGTGTTTACTTTTAAAACAGCGAACCGCTACTTTTTTTCTGATGATTTTGTTTTGTATTCTCATCGGTTTTATTTCGTTATAAAAATATCACTACATATTCAGGTTTAAATTAAGTCCTAATTAAAAATTTCAATTCATCCTTTTATTAGTAGTTTGTGTTCATAAAGTAAAGGCAAGGCTTAAAGTACATAAAATATGGAGTGTATTTTAAATAATGCATGTGACAATGGAAAAGGAGGGATAAGGTGAAGTGTGACACATTGAGACAAAGTAGAAAAAGATGTCAAATATGCTGAATAGATGTGGCATCATATTTATGGATATCCCCTTAGCCCACATCAAATGTTATTTTCAGTAGAGTAGATCGGGGCACGTTTACTTAGTGCCTTTTTTTTTCAAAACGGATTATAACTGGAGAGCCAACAGTCATAACTAATTGATGCTGCTCCCAGGCAAATATCCTCACAAGTTTTTGGGCATCAGTCGAGCTTCGGTCTAGCATGCAGAAAGAATTACCTGTTTTCTACCAAGTCGAGTAAATTTTGAGTAGAACGTTTTGACACTTATTGTGAATAAATAATACTTAGTTAAGAAAGAAGAACTATATAAAAATTAGCAGAATTTTATCCTTTTTTGAGAATTGTATTTGTATGAACTGAAATATTACTAAATTTTTTTGCACGTTAAAAATAAATCCGAATTTGGAGACGGGGCAAGTTTACGCGTTTGCGTCTGAAAACCTTTAGGCACGTTCTTTCTGTATCTTACAGTGCCCTGCCGTTTCTTTCGCTTCAAACTGTCTCAAAACTTTTTAGTATTTTCAGGCTATTTAGTTTTGAAAATCACCATTTAATTTTTAATTGAATTACAAATTCGTATCTTAAAACTTACAATCATGTAGTGCTGTATTCATGCCCGTTCAGCTTTTACTTTACACATTATTCAGTCTGTAATAAATTTGCTTTATTTTAACGATGGTAAGACATTATGCTCAAAACACTAACAAGCCACGTTAGGTGTCAAAATATGCATAAACGTGCCCCGTGTCCTGGGCACGTTTACGCAACCGACTAGGACTCAAAAATGATTTTTTAACGGCTAAAAACACAAACTGAGCAACAACTGAATGTACCAATTTTGACTCCATTAACTGCTTTATAAAACCGTAATGTCTAAAATTTGGTAAGTTAAAACATAAAATTTAGAAAATTCATTGAAAAAAATCTGCTTAAACGTGCTCCGGTCCACCCTAAGCTTCTATGACATGATATTTTATCTTTTATCAGGCTCTTCTGGAATACATTTCTTGCGCTGCAAACCAGTCTCAACGACCATCCGTCCAAAGCCTTGGTTCCTGAAGAAAATTCGTCAGAATCCTGATTAAGATGTGGCAATAAATAAGAAGCTCAGACTGTGGAGGATATATTCGCTCAGCCTTTTGCGGGGACTGAAATATGTATTGTTATGACGTGTAATGTTAGACGAAGATTTGTATAAAAGTGAATTTTTATAATCTTGTTAATTAATTGTTGAGAGTATTTAGTATTTATCAGAAAATGATAGTCTTTATCTATTTATATTAAATGAAGGAAGCGAATAAAAGGAATGATTTAGTCTTGTAGAAGCCTATGTTCCGTTTTCTTTTCACATTTTCCCTTGGTCATTTTACTCTTATTATACGAGGGTGAAACTTAAATAGTGGCAACACTGCTGTAAAAATACTTGCAACTAAACCAAAGAATGTCGCCTAAAATCATAGAGTAAGGAAATTACACAGAGAAGCCCCGCTGTACTAAGAAATTGAAGCCGGAAGTTGCACCGCTGTATCCTAAGATCCTTAGCTTCTTGCGATACATCTTGATTCAAAACACTCCATTATTGAATCTCAATTGGTAGTTAATTTAAACTTAGATATCGTTGCAAGTTTATGAAGCACGTTTTTGAAATTGCATTAAAACATGAATTAAAACGCAAACCAATCCGCCAGCTACTTTATACGGTCCCTTTGCGAGATTGGTAAAAACTATTCTCGTGAAGCGATCATGTTATCATAACCACGCTCATCATTGCACCGCCGTATCCCATAATTCCGGCTTCAATTTCATCTCCTTTTTACCATAGACGGGGCCTCTCTATGTATATTTCTTTACTCTATGGCTAAAATAGTTATTATAGTTGGAGCAAACCTATCCTGTCAGTTTTTTAATATTGTGAGCAAAACCTGCATAGCATCCACAATGCTGCCAAGTTAGGTTTGCCCTCCCTAACCGTAGTTACATCTACCCAGTGGCGTAACTAGCATGAGTGACACCCAGGGAGGTAATGTGTGTTGTCCCCTCCCCGTTCACCCCTACAAAGGCAAATAAAAAGTTCCATCCAGAACTAAACGAGCCTACTTTCGCGTATACCAATATCAACTTTTGATCAAACTTAACATTGACTAAATTCACAAATTTTTTTCAAACGTAACTCATTAACATTTTATCCTGATTTCTAAAAATAAAATATGCCTCGCTCATCTGAAGAAACAAATGCGTAAAAAATATACAAATGAACAAATAAAATAGTAGCACTTAAACAAAGCAGCTAATATATTATTTTCTATTAAAAAATCTTTAATCGATTTCAAAGAGAAAATAAAAAGATGTACTTTCAAAGTAAATAAAAAACAACAAAATATCAACTTAAAAAGATGATTTTCACTATCAAAAAAAAAAAAAAAAAATCGTATTCGCATATCTTGATGCAAAAACGTATAGGACTACGTGTCTCCGCCAAAAACTGAATCATAAATTAAAACTTTAGCGTGAAAATAAACATATCAACAATAAATATTTCAAAGTAAAAACCATGGACGCGGGGTCGGAGGCAATCTCATTTTGTTGTAAAAGAGTCTGATTCGGGTGTCGAAGGTTTTTAATTCAAAGACTCGGAGTCGGAATCGGTCATTTTCCCTTAAAGTCCGCAACTCTGCCAATATTTGCGAAGTCGGACTTATTTAGAGCTAAAGAGTCGGAGTCGAAAAATTTCCTAGAGTCAGTCATTTCCCCTCCGTGCTAAATTTTTGCCAAAGCAACCACGGATTGCATGGAATTTTCAAATGTCCAGATAAGACGAATCTATGTGAATAAGGGTGAAAAGTAAAAATTTGATGCGCGTGTTTGTCTCAACATTTCCTAAACAATTTTAAAAAAAAAGCATTGTCAATGTATCGCTTTAGACAACTCTTAGTTCGGAAAGTATCAAGAAAGTTATTGATATGTTCATTAGGGTGTCCCGTCCATATATGAGAAAAAAAAATTGAGCTACACTATCACAAGAGGTGTCAAAATTTGCGAAATTTTTCACAGATCACGAAAAAGGTAAAAAAAAAAAAATGGAATTGCGTGTCATCTTGAGGGCTCTACCGCTCTTTGAAGTTTTGCATATTTTACATTTTTGACAGACCTAAACGATATGATTTAAAAAATACAAAAATAAAGTTTAGAAAGCATTTTATTTAAGAAACTAATGAAACAAAGCACAAGAAAACAAAATAAACAAACTAGAGTTTTTAAATAATGACAAAAGTTTAGAATTTAAACTTATTTTTGTGTCCAAAATTTGGCATTTGGCATTCTTTGTGAAGCCTGTGTTATTAGTTTAACACATCTTTCCACAGATTGTGAGTGGCAAGGAAAGTCAACGATTTCCAAGCACTTGACGTTAAATCCCGGTTATCACAAATTTGCCATTTCAACTGCGCTTGCGCGCGGACTTAGCTTTTTGGGCTTTCTGTTTTAAGATTTCGTGCTGCTTGTTTATATTTAAGCTGAGCGAGAGTCCCACCAAATTAATGAATGCGATTAGAATATTTTCACAGCGACTTCGTGATATATTATATGAAACTACGGATATGAATAATTGATAATCTTAAGAGAAAAAGGACACTTCAATATTTATTAGTTTGGAAATATTTATTTAACATAAGTGTAAAACACGTTGTGTACTTCAAAAATGATTGGAATATTAGTACAGAAATCCGCCTTTTGCGGATATTTTACGTTAGGCGTAAACAGCTTAGCATTATACATTTTTATTTAGGTTGAGGGTTCGGCTTTGTATTAGAAGTGATGCTGAAATTCTAGTACGCTCTTCTGAGGTTAAAAATTTGGTCCTGAAAAAGGACAGACGATTCAAACACCGAATCCATTAATAATTAAGACGCAAAATTCAATCTTTACCGAGGCCTAAAAACTAAATCAAAAAAAACTTTGTGATTTCTAATTTTTATCTCTTGCCATCTCATATTTATTACCAAATTTAAAATGTTTGTAATTAATTTAGCAAGAGTTTTGAAATCAGCTAAGTCCGCGCAAGCGCAGTTGAAATGGCAAATTTGTGATAACCGGGATTTAACGTCGAGTTTTCCAAGTTATTATCTTTTGCCATAATTTGAAAGTTTTCGTTAGAAATATGTCGAAGAACCGGTGGTGCTGTTACCTGACGCTCTTGCCAGACAATTATTTCCGTATAATCTTTAGCAGAGAAGTTAATTTTTGGTGTTTTAAATATTCTGCGTTTAGTGCTACTTTCAGCCTCTCTAGCTTTTTTTATTCTTCGTAATGCTAACTCCCGAATGTGCTCCCTATCATCAAACAACATACTGACCAGCAGGTTTTCTGGGTGCGCAAAAAAAGCATTTCTTTCGATAACAGAATACACAACAGATTTCAAGTTTTCGGGTAAAAATCGAGAGTACACAATCATTTGAAAAAGATGTTTGGCTGCTTCCTTAAAAGATGACTTTTGCTTGATTAAGAACCAAACTGGAGCGTACACTTTAACCACGTAGTTAACAAGTAATCGCAAATTTTCTGTTGGATTAAGAGTACTTACATAAAGTCTGAGTATACGATTAGCAGAAGTAAGCCATCTCGAGTGCGCCATTTTTCCAGGTTGGCGATTTGCCAGCTCAGGACTACAGAAACCAGTTGATACGCTTGACAAATCTCATAAAGATATTTTTGATCTGTGCTTAGTTCATCAACCACATTTTTCGGCAAATTACCATCCACCGCGCAAAAAGACAATGTCATTTTATTTTCACAACCAGCTAACTGTTTTCCAATAGGTCCGGAATATTCTTTAGGACCCAAAGTGCAACCATCTAAGGTCAAGAATAAATGACGAAGGGGTAATTCGTTGGCATGAAGCATACACACACACCATTACAATGGTCTTTCCAAATACTCCTCTAAATATTGAATCACGCCACCCTTCCGACCGGTGTTTATTGCAGTTCCGTCACATCCAACGCAAATCACGTCTTCTAAATTCAAGCATTGACCTTCTAATAGAGCTGTAATCGAAGTTAGAATTGCCTTTGCAGTGCCACGACTTGGCGTTGTGTGTCCCAAATAAATTGATCCGGGTTCTGCTAAAATTGAGATGTGCTCTTCTAAAATTTCTTTGCGATGGTAACGAGCTCCTATTTTCTCATTTATCAGAGTCTTGTCTTTACGTCCATCAAAGTAAATGCTTTTTATAACAATACTTCCAATATCTTTGGAAGCTTCTTTCCGAGCTTTAGCTACAGCTCTGTGGATTTTGTTTTTATCAACAACTAGAGTTAAATCTTCTTTTGAAACCAAGCCGACATCAGCTAAAACTGCAGAAGCAACAGCAGCAGCAGATCGCGTCGACAAACCGTATCTATCACAGACCTTAGCAACTGTTGGCAAGATCAGTGTATTCCTATTTGTCGTTGAAGTTGATGGTGTCCCTGTAGAGGCCGTATTCGTCTCTGTTATGGGATACGTTTCTGGAGAAAATTCACGCATCGAATCGTCATCAAAATTTTCTGAGACAGAATCGTTATTTTCAGTAGAAGACTTTTTTGCGGCCCTTTCAAGTTTTCTCTGCTGTTGTTTCATTAATCTAGCTGTTTCTTTCTTATCGACACCTTTTATCACCATTTTCCTGTCATTTCTTTGATCCAACAAGAAACTTCTCTCATTGATGGGAACTTTTTTAGGTTTTAAACACGAACAAGATTCAAATACAGGGCACTTACAAGCCGCAACGTCGAAGAGCTTCTCAGATGACTCTAAAAAGCACTTCAGTTTATTTTCAAAACTATCACTTCGTTTGCTTCTGGGGTATCGTTTCAAATTGACGTACTTTTCGAAATAGAATTTTAATAATTGAATTACTCGTTCCTTAGTTACGATTGGAATTGAAGCTTTTGTCCAAATACTGTTGATTTTTTCAGAAACAATTGTATATATATCTGAACTGGAAGGGTTCTTTCCATTATGCATACATTTCTGTTCGCTCCTGACAAATAAAATAAATTTTATGACGTCTTTTACAGTAGGTAGCTGCCGATCATCAGGTTCCTTGTAGGGTCCCAGTATAGCACAAGTAGTCTCACTACGTCTCGAACTCATTACTTAAAACTAACAGAATCGGCATATAACACTAACAATTGCAACTGTACTTTTATAGCATTAAAATTACTTTGGCTACGAAGAAAACACCCGTGAGTCAAGCCAAGAAAGCCCTCGAAACAAATAAAAGGAATTAGCAAGTTGAAACCAAACAAAGTCGAAGTCGTCAGTAACATATTGTTGCATGCAAATCGAGACGTGGCGCCAAGCTTCGTGGACGATTCTACTGCGGAAATGGGGGTGATTCCCATATAGGCATTTACAGTAGTAATCGCCATATGTTTTTTTTTTTTTTTCTGTTCGTGTTCATATTACGAATCACGATCTTTTTATTTCAGCTGCCGAGCTTTTATTTCACAGTAAATTTATAACTTTATTCACAGTACTTCTTTTTCAGTTGCCATAAAAATGACAATTTTTCAAAACTTTGACGATCGGTAGAGCCCTGAAGATATAGTTTTATTCTATTTTTTAAATTATTTTTGTAATTTACGATCGATTTCGCAAATTTTGAGGGGTCTTGCATTAAGAAAAACGGAAAAAAATTTTTTCGGGACACCCTAATGTTCATATCTACTAGAAATCAAAACAAATTATTTGGCTATTTATTTTAGTGGGAAATAAGTTATCTAGATTTACTGACATTTGTAATGTTAGAAACTTAAAAACAAATCTAAAATTAACGAGCCTAAAATGCTTAGCAAGGGGGAAAAAAAATGTGCGTCACGGGACTCTCGACAGAAGTCATAACTTTCATAGGATTAAATTATTATCATTATTTTTTCCTATGAAAGTAACAATTGAGTTATACACTCCTGTTTGTGAAAATTGCAACACTATTCCTTTCTGATTCAAAGAACCCCGTAAAATTTGAATGGCCCCGACTAGTGATGTAAAATACCCAGGTATTTATTTTTAGGGGTAAATACCCAGGGTATATACCTGGGTAAATACCCAAAATGGGTATTTACCCGGGTATTTATTTCAAAAATTTATATTCAACTAAAATACTTTTCTGTATGTATTCCACTATGTATGTATGTAACCAACCATATACAAAACAATTGCCCAAAAATTGTATTTTTATCACATATTTAAAGAATTATTGTGTGAAACAACCTACGAATCTGATATTCACATTAAATGTTTTGGATATGCCTAATCAATGTTGATAGCCTAATTTCAGATATAAAATACCATTCTACAAAACGTAAAAAGCTTAACTGGTTACAAAAAAAGTAAACATCAATTTTTTAAGGTCCTAGTCTTTTATAACCTAGTAATATGTCCCTGCATGACATCAAAATGTAACGAAATGTCAATAAAAATAGTTTGAATAAATTTTCATCATGAAGTACCGAGGAGCAAATGCAAATGAGCAAGGCAACAGAAAACAATATTTTGATTTGTTTTTACCCGACTGCGCGTGTGCGACGCAAAGGAGGGTAATGTGTTTATCAGTCTATGTATGTATGTCCGTTTCTATGTGGCGTAGGGGCTAAACGCCTTGGTCGATTTTGATAATTCTTACGTCAATCGATTTGTCTTAACCTTGGGAGCGTCACTAAACACATGACAGTAATCAAAATTCACCATATCAACAACCAGTTGAAAAATATGGCAGTTCGGGATCGGCGCACGTTTGATGTTGCACACTGTGTCGCATGCTACCTGCGTGCGACAAATGCAGGTAGTTTTCGCTGCCTGAATTTTTTTGTTTACTAAGTCTACTAATTGGGATCTTAGTGGCCGAGTGGTCTAAGCGATTGCTTCGCCCACTTGAGGCGGTGGGTCAAGACACCCTCGCTCCGGATGTACTTTCCCCTCTTTCTGATGTGAATTCTTTCATGTGTTCTTTATTTGTATTCTATACTGTAATAAAAAGTATATTATGCGTAACGAAGGCAAGACACTCAGATTGTAGTCCTCATCAAAATAAAGCCGTGCAATAAACACCAAACGAAAGAAAGTCTACTAATTCGATTTTCATCTAATAACATGTTGCATTTGTTTTTGCCTTGATTCACGGGACTGAGTTTCTCGACGTGTACTTTCTCGACAGGCTTTTTTAGTTTTGCCAGAAAGATTTGACTGACGTGGGGAGGGGGGCGTTTCCGATTTTGCGTCATCGTGAGTCATACAGGCTGTTTATATAGCTGTGCTGCGGTTGACTTAAGTTCGCGCATTTTTGCCGAAGGCCAAGCATATGTAGCTTTAAGCGGAACCCCTAGAGGGACTAGTTATCAGTAGTTTAGATCACCGCAAGTTACTTAATAGACTTCACGATACAAACTCTCTCAATGAAATGACAAGATTGCGAAATGTACCGTATCATAATAACTAAGTCGATGAAAATTAATTAAAAAGTGTCAAATAAAAAATTATTAAATAAAAACAAAAAACCCGACTGCGTAAAAACAAAAAAACTAAAAAGAAAAATGTATAAGCCCAGTAATTTAGAATGTTATTTAGTACTACTGAATAACTACACGGTTGAAATAGTTTTATAACCGTACACAGATAAGACAAATAATAAATTCAAAAGCAGAATAGAAGGATCAACAGTCGGGACCCATTCAAATTTTACGGGTTTCTTTGAATCCGAAAGGAATGGGCCTCGACTGTACGGTTATAAAACTATTTCAATGGTGTAGTTATTCAGTAGTTCTAAATAACATTCTAAACTACTGGGCTTATACATTTTTCTTTTTAGTTTTTTTTTTTACGCAGTTAGGTATTTTGTTTTTATTTAATAATTTTTTTTGCTTATTAATGTGAAAACTTTCTATATTTGCCACGTTATCACTTAAACAGCAATAAAATAAATAAATAACATCATAGTCTTAATAACTTCTCAGTTTATTCTTCCAAATTTCCAAATATCCCTCATGCTTCCTTTTTTTTTTTTCTTTCTTTTCTTTTTTTCTTTTTTTTTTTTGTTTGGATATGACTAACCTAGATTGTGATTTTGAAATCCTGAAATTCATCATTGAATTGCTTATACTTCTCCAATTATGACATTGAAAAGAAAGATTCTTTGATTCACACGATATGTTTCTTTCATAATTTCATCAAGTCTTTCAATAAAAAATATTATAAATTGGATAATACATACGTATGTATCAGTTTAACCAGTTATTTCATATTTAGATTTAAAAAAAAAATTCCCATTCACACTTTTTGCATTTTTTTGTAAAATACCCAGTTTTTGGGTATTTACCCAAAAAATATTTACCTACCCGCTGGGTATTTACCCGATCCACATCACTAGCCCCGACTGATGATCCTTCTATTCTACTTTTGAATTTATGATTGATCTTATATGTGTGCGGTTATATAAAACTATTTCAACGGTGTAGTTATTCAGTAGTACTTAATAAAATTCTAAACTACTAGGCTTATACATTTTTCTTTTTATTTATTTATTTTATTATTTTTTTTTTTGGGGGGGGGGGGGGGGGATTTACGCAGGCGGGGTTTTTTGTTTTTATTTTCTAATTTTTTATTTTACACTTTTTAGTTAATTTTCATTGACTTAGTTATTATGATTACAAGACGGTACATTTCGCAACCTTGTCATTTCATCGGGATAATTTGTTTCTATCGTGAGGTTTATCAAGTAACTTGCGGTGGTCTAAACTACTGATAATTAATTCCTCTATGTGCTTGACCTTCGGCAAAAATGTGCGACGAACTTAAGTCAACCACAGCAGAGCTATATAAACAGCCTGTATAACTCATGATGACGCAAAATCAGAAACGTCCCCCCCCCCCCTCAGTAAAATCTTTGTTGCAAAACTAAAAAAGCCTCTCAAGAAAGTACTCGTCGTGAAACTCAGTCACTTGAATCAAGGCAAAAACAAATGCAGCATGTTAGAGATGAAAATCGAATTAGTAGACTCTCTTTCTTTTGGTGCTTTATTGCACGGGTTTATTTTGATGAGGACTACAATATGAGTGTCTTGCTTTCGTTACGCAAAATACATTTTTTATTACAGTACAGAATACATATAAAGAACTTATGAAAGATTTTTTATCAGAAAGAGGGGAAAGTACATCCGGAGCGAGAGTGTCTTGACCCACCGCCACAAGTGGGAGAAGCAATCGCTTAGACCACTCGGCCAATGAGACCCCAATTAGTAGACTTAGTAATTAAAAAAAAAATTTAGGCAGCGAAAAGTACCTGCATTTGTCGCACGCAGGTAGCGTGCGACACAGTGTGCAACACCCAACGTGCGCCGATCCCAAACTGACAAAATATGGCAACTGGTTGTTGATATAGTGAATTTTGATTACTGTCATGTGTTTAGTGACACTCCCAAGGTTAAGACAAATCGATTGACGTAAGAATTACCGAAATTGGCCAAGGCGTTCAGCCTGCAGAACGCCACATAGGAACAGACATACAAACATAGATTTTTTGTATTTTGTATGGCCACCACGCGCCACAATAAGAGCTGCTACACGACTCGACATGGAGTGAAACAAAGCTTGAATATATGCCTGCAGAAGAGTATTCCATATTGTTTGTATGCGCAACCAAAGTTCGTCTGTCGAAGCAACAGGACGAGGATCATGAGCGAGACGCCGCCCAACGAAATCCCACACATGTTCAATCGGTGACATATCCGGGGAATATGCAGGCCAAGGAAGAAGCAGTACCTGCTGCGAATCAAGGTAGGATTTGACAGTCCTGGCGACATGTGAACGGGCATTATCCTGCTGGAATACACCCTCTGGCAATCCTTGCAGGAAAGGAATGGCATGGGGGTGTAAAACTTCGTTTACGTATCGGGTACTGTTCAAATTGCCCTCAATTCGTAGCAATTGTGATCGTCCATGATATGCTATTTCATCCCAGACCATAACTCCGGGTGTTCGTCCACTGTGGCGTTCGATAATGCACTCCGAAATGTGCCGGTCACCGGCATAGCGCCTGACACGAATTCGGCCATCATGGTGCCACAAATTGAAGCTGGATTCGTCAGAAAAGACGACCTGCTGTCAATCAGCACGCCAGCTCCTATGCACATTGGTCCATTGTAGCCGCAGGCGGCGATGGTTTTGCGTGAGAGGAATCCTGTATAAAGGTATCCTTGCGCGCAGCCCACGATGCAGCAGACGTCTCCGAATTGATGAAGCACACAATGAAACACCTGTAGCTGTTGACCACTGTGGTGCCAACTATCTAGAAGAAGCTGTGCGGTCCGTCAGCGCCATATGCACCAGGTGTCTGTCATCGCGAGCAGACGTCACATTTTGGGGTCCACTCCCGGATTTCCGACTCTCGTCCGTTCACTGCTTCCAAACACGCATCATTATGCTGTTGTTATGCTGCACACGAGCGGCTACTGCACGATAAGACAATCCAGCTTCACGAAGGCCGACGATTCCGCCCCGTTCAAACTCCGAAATTTGCTCAAATTTCGTTTTCTTTCATCGAAGAGGCATAGTAAAGATTCAGTTAACGTTTACTCTAGGATATAACCACCGATAATCATACACTCCTCGTTCCTCGCTACAGCCGTCTATTTATATTCGGTTCGATCGGCCGTTCAAAGGGCGCAGTGCAGCATACGCTACTAGTCTGCAATTCTAATCATTTGCATATCATGCCCTACTTTACATTTTCTACAATTTTTTAGCTCACTCGCGTAAGTCCTTCCTGATGTCAGTGACGTAGCTAGGGAGGGGCGGAGGGGTGGTCCGTCCCGGGCGGCACTTTTTGCGGGGCGGCAATTTCACACTTTTGATGCGAAAAAATTGAACACGTTTTCCCAACAAGTAAATC